>NC_038046.1:36784113-37084113 GCF_002211085.1 Panicum hallii | reverse complement strand
TCCTTGAGTCTTAAGCCCTCGATTTGCTATCTCTCCTATCTTTTCTGAGAAGTAGCTTGAGTTTTCCGTTGACGTTGGCCTGAGTCATCTAGTCTTATAAGCTATAAGTTTAGGCTGTCCCGATGCACATACGCTAGGACGAGTGTGTTGGTCGAGTAGTGTGAAAAACTCGACTAAGTTGTGAATATTGAATGTTTGTTATTGTGCAAATGTTTGATTTGGATTTTTGGTTGATTGCATAGTCTAGTAGTTAAACTTGTTCATGCAAATCGACCCTAACCCAACTTGAACTAAATAATAAAATTTGAGTTAGATCGTTGGGGGTAAAACCTATATTCCTTCTTTTGTCATATCATTCCGAAGTTTCATTTCCGCAGCTGCACAATAAGTTTTTCTCATAAATTTCGTTTGTTGAAATCAGATGGTGAACACCAGGCGCACCGGTTCCGGTTCTGACCAGCAGGAGCAGAACAACCAGGGTACTGGTCAGCCATTGCCGATGCCGCCACCACTGACCCCGGAGCAATTCTTCCAGCTCCAGATGCAGATGATGGCGACCCTAAACAATACTGTTCAGGCTCTGCAGCACATCCACGCCCAGCCACCGCCTCCTCCGCCGCCTCAGCCTCGTGATCGGCGTGCGGATTTCCTGAGAGGTCATCCTCCGACCTTCTCTCATGCCACGGACCCACTCCAGGCGGACGACTGGCTTCGTTCGGTGGAGCGCCAGTTGGTTGTTGCGCAGTACGACGACCGTGAGCGAGTGCTTTACGCAGCAGGGCAGCTGCGAGGCTCCGCTCTCGACTGGTGGGAGTCCTACCCGGCTCGGGACCGTGATGCTCTCACGTGGGACCAGTTCCGTGAGCGTTTCAGGAACCATCACATCCCTGAGGGCATAATGAAGATGAAGCAGAAGAAGTTCCGTGCCCTTAAGCAGGTAAATTTGAACGAAATTCTCTGCAATTTCTTTGAGCTTGATCTATCCTTGATCCCCTTCGTAAGCCTGATGCATTGAGCAATTTTCTATCCTTGTTGTCTGTGTTGTCATTTCAGGGATCTATGACGGTGACAGAGTATCATGACCGTTTCCTTCAGCTGGCCCGTTATGCCCCTGCTGACGTCGCTCGTGATAGCGATAAGCAAGAGTATTTCAAGGAGGGACTGGATGATCACATCCAGTATGCGCTGCTGAACCACCGCTTCGACAACTTCAACCAGCTGGTTGATGCTGCCCTCAACACCGAGCGTAAGCGCCGGGAGATTGAGGACAAGAAGAGGAAGATGGCTTCATCCTCTCCGGGCAGCAACACTCGTCCCCGCTATCAGCATCCACCGCAGCAGCAGCAGCAGAGGCCGCCCCAGCAGTACCAGCAGCGGCAGCAGTTTCCGCCTCGTCCTCAGCAGCAGCAGCAGGCGGGACAGGGTCAGAGGCTTCCAGCGCCTCCGGCTCCACCAGCTCAGAGGCAGGGAGCGCCCACTCCTCCTCCTGGGCAGCAGGCCGCTGCATTTCCGTGAGTGTGCTTCCACTGCAGCAAGCCGGGGCACTACGCCAACGTCTGCCCTCGGAAGGCGCAGGCAGGACAGCAGGGGCGTGCAGCTCAGCCCAAGGCCCCAGCTCAGGGCAGGGTGAACCACATGACGGCCGAGTCAGCGGCCGAGGCTCCTAACGTGGTTATTGGTACGTTCATGGTCAACACCCATCCTGCTACAGTGCTTTTTGATACTGGTGCTACACATTCTTTCATCACCCAGTCTTTTGTTGAGCATCATGGTATTCCTACTAGCACATTAAAGAGGTGCATGTTAGTATCTTCACCGGGAGGGCAGTTGAGGTCTCATGTCTTCTGTCCCAGAGTCAGTGTGGCCATAAGGGGGGTAGATTTCAGTGCAAATCTGATGGTGCTAGACACCAAGGGCATTGATGTGATCCTCGGGATGGAGACCCTTGCTAAGTGGGGAGTCCGGATAGATTGTGCTCAGAGAACTGTTCTTCTGTCAGCACCTGATGGTCAGGAGGTCACTGTTGGAGCTACAGAGCCTTCTGGATTTCTTCATCAGATGGAGGCTAGACCCACGGATGGTATTCGCGTGGTGTCTGAATTCCCGGATGTCTTTCCGGATGATTTGCCAGGTATGCCGCCTGATCGCGACATTGAGTTTTCTATTAATCTCTTGCCTGGCACAGCTCCTATTGCTAAAAGGCCCTATCGTATGGCTCCCGTCGAGCATGAGGAGGTTAAGAAGACTGTCGACGAGTTGCTAGCTAAGGGTTATATCCGTCGCAGTTTCTCTCCCTGGGCTTTTCCTGTATTGCTCGTAGAGAAGAAGGATGGCGCGAAGAGGATGTGCGTCGATTATCGGGATCTGAATGCAGTCACTATCAAGAACAAGTATCCATTGCCCCGTATTGAGGATCTCTTTGATCAGCTTCAGGGTGCTTGTGTGTTCTCGAAGATTGATCTGCGTTCGGGTTATCATCAGCTGAAGATTCGTTCTGAAGATATTCCGAAGACGGCATTCACTTGCAAGTATGGGTTATACGAGTATACGGTCATGTCCTTTGGGTTGACCAATGCTCCGGCTTTCTTCATGCATCTGATGAACAAGGTTTTCATGGATTATCTGGACACCTTTGTGGTGATATTCATTGATGATATCCTGATATATTCCAAGTCAGAAGCAGAGCATGAAAAACATCTGAGGCATGTGTTGCAGAGGCTCAGAGAGCACAAGCTGTATGCCAAGCTCAGCAAGTGCGAGTTCTGGATTGACGAGGTTCCATTCCTCGGTCATGTTATCTCCAAGGGAGGTATTGCTGTGGACCCCGGGAAGGTGAAGGATGTGCTTGACTGGGTTGTACCGCAGACAGTGAAGGAAGTCTGCTCTTTTCTGGGCTTAGCAGGTTATTATCGGAGGTTCATTGAGAATTTCTCCAAGATTGCAAAGCCTTTGACTTCCTTGCTGGAGAAGGGTGTGGATTTCACTTGGACTAATGAGCGTCAGAAGGCTTTCGAGGAGCTGAAGAAGAGGTTGACTATGGCGCCAGTCCTTACTCTGCCAGACCAGAGCAAGAGGTTCACAGTGTATTGTGATGGTTCGAGGGATGGTCTTGGTTGCGTTCTGATGCAGGAAGGCAGAGTCATAGCTTATGCCTCGCGACAGTTGCGCCGGCACGAGCTGAATTATCCCACTCATGATCTGGAGTTAGCCGCAGTTGTGCATGCTCTGAAGATATGGAGGCATTACTTGTTTGGGCAAAGGTGTGACATTTACACCGATCACAAGAGCCTCAAGAATATTTTCACGCAGAATGAGCTGAACATGCGGCAGAGAAGATGGCTAGAGTTGGTCAAGGATTATGACCTGGAGATTCACTATCATCCGGGCAAGGCTAATGTTGTGGCAGATGCTCTGAGCAGGAAAAGCTATGTTAACATGGCCATGGCTTTTCAGATGCCTCAGGAGTTATGCGAGGAGTTTGAGCAGCTGAGTCTGGGTTTCTTGCATCACACCTCGAGTGCAGCATTCGAGGCAGAACCCACTCTAGAGGCAGAGATCAGGCAACATCAGAAGGAAGATCAGAAGCTGCAGGAGATCCGTGAACTGCTCAAGATTGGCAAGGCTCCTCATTTCAGAGAGGATGATCAGGGTACCTTGTGGTACAAGGGTCGTATATGTGTGCCGGATGTAGCAGATCTCAGGAAGCTGATTCTGAGCGAGGCTCATGATACAGCATATTCTATTCATCCGGGCAGCACGAAGATGTATTACGACCTGAAGGAACGATTCTGGTGGTATGGAATGAAGCGTTCCGTTGCGGAGTACGTGGCTATCTGTGACACTTGTCAGCATGTCAAGGCAGAGCATCAGAGGCCAGCAGGGTTATTGCAGCCGTTGAAGATTCCAGAGTGGAAATGGGAGGAAATCACTATGGACTTCATTGTGGGATTGCCTCGCACTCAGAAAGGGTACAACTCCATATGGGTAGTAGTGGATCGGTTGACGAAGGTTGCTCACTTCATCCCGGTGAACACTACCTACTCCGGTGCTAGACTCGCAGAGTTGTAATCTCCAGAATTGTATGATTGCATGGTGTTCCTAAGAAGATCATATCTGACCGAGGATCTCAGTTCACTTCACGGTTCTGGGAGCAATTGCATGATTCGTTGGATACGAAGCTGCGTTTCAGCACTGCTTATCATCCTCAGATAGATGGGCAGACAGAAAGAACCAACGAAGTGTTGGAGGATATGCTTCGAGCCTGCGCTATTCAGTATGGTACCAGCTGGGATAAATGCCTGCCGTATGCAGAGTTTTCGTATAATAACAGCTATCAGGCCAGTCTGAAGAAGTCTCCTTTCGAGGCCCTGTATGGCCGGAAGTGCAGGACTCCGTTGTACTGGGATCAGATTGGCGAGAGGCGGGTATTTGGTCTAGATATCGTTGAAGAGGCAGAGCAGTTGGTACAGCAGGTGCGAGAGAATCTGAGGGTCGCTCAGACTCGTCAGAAGAGCTACGCGGATGTGCGTCGTCGAGATCTGACCTTTGCAGTGGGTGACCATGTGTACCTGAAGGTCTCGCCGATGAGAGGAATCCGCAGGTTTAATGTGAGAGGGAAGCTCGCCCCTCGATACATTGGTCCGTTCAAGGTGTTGGAACGGAAAGGTGAGGTGGCATATCGTTTGGAGTTGCCTCTCAATCTCTCAGGAGTGCATGATGTGTTTCACGTGTCTCAGCTGAAGAAGTGCTTGAGGGTGCCAGAAGAGCAAGCACCGATAGAAGGGTTAGATGTGCAGGAGGATCTGACTTACATCGAGCATCCAGTAAAGATTCTGGAGACATCTGAGAGAGTTACCAGAAACAAGAAGATCAAGATGTGCCATGTTCAGTGGAGTCATCACACGGAGGATGAGGCTACTTGGGAGCGAGAAGATGAGCTGAGGAAGACATACCCCGATCTCTTTGATAGCTAGCCTATCCGAATCTCAGGACGAGATTCCTGTAAGGGGGGTAGGTTTGTAACACCCTAATGTAATTTTCCCTAATTTTAATGAATTTATTTTGACTCAAATGAAATTTCCAGGCTTTTCCTTAATTTTTGTGGCATTTAAAGCAATTTATAACACAAGAAAATAAAATTAACCATAAGGTCAACATGTTTGTGCACTCATGCTGCGGCATTGTTTTAATTGTGTTGAGTTTATAGGTTTGAATTCAAATTGTATTTTGAATTCAATTAGAATTGTTTGAATTGGAATTGAGTTTGGAAAAGAAAAAAGAAAGGAAAAGAGCCCAACCCAGCCGGCCCAAACCCCTCTCCTCTCCCTCACCCGCAGCCCAGCTCTCCCCTCTTCCTTCCCTCCCGCGTGGGCCGCGCCCCGGCCCACTTCTCCCCAGCCCCGCACACCCCGCGCGCTCCCCTCCCTCTCCTCCTCTCGCTGCCACTCCGGGCCCGCCTGTCGGCGCCCTCTTCCCACCCGAGCGTCAGCTCCGCCCCTCTCTTTCTTTTTCCCCTCCCCTGTTTCTCCCCCGCCGGCCGGCCGCCCTGCCGCTGCCCGTGGCCCCGCTCTGCCGCACGCCCCGAGCCCTTGTGCCGCACCCGAGCTGCGCCCTGGCCAGCACCCGAGCCTTCTTCCCCTTCTAGAAGCTCGCCCGTGCTTGGGTGAGGCCGAGCCGTAACGACCCGCGGAAGGCGCGGGGGCCGTTGCGCGAACGACCCGCACGCCGAGGCCGCTCCGCCCTTTCTTAGCCCGGCCGCTCGCTCGCGCTTCCTCTCAGCCGCCTTTGCCTCCCCCAACCCCCCCTCTGTGCCCTAGCGCCACCGTGCCGCCGCTCGACCCGAGGGCAGCACCGCCGCCAACCCGCCTTGCGCCACCGCAATTTGACACCGGAGCCCTCGATTCTCGGCCTCCAACCGTCGTCGCAGTACCCCGGTGAGGTAAGGAGCGCGCAGTGCCCCTTTTCCCTCCCTATCTCCCTCTGTGCGTGCGCGCCCCATGCCGCCGTGACCCCGGGCCGCCCTCGTCGTGGGGATCACCTACCCGAACCCTAATTAGCAGTCTCAAGCCCCTAGACGGGTTCCCCGTGTCGCGCTCTACCCCTAGGGCTTGATGTCATCCAGATCCGAGCCCGGAGCACGAAGTTAGACCATCTCCGGCGAAGCGCCGCCGCGGGAAGTAGCTCCGGTGACCTCCTCCGCCGCCCTGTGCGCCGTAGGCTCCGAGCCGTGGGATTCCAGGCCGAGCGGTCGGGATTAGATCGTGTCGCGTTAGATCAGGGCCGCCAGATCAAGATCCAAGAGTCCGGATCAGAGGATACCGGTTCGCCCTCGGTTTGAATCTGGGCCGTCTATCTCCGATCCAGCGGGCGGTACCAGATCTGAGTTAAGTGAGAGTCAGGAGCGTTGGATCCAGATCCGACGATCACCGTGTGCGCATACCCCTTCGCGTCAGAAATCTAATCCGAGCCATTAGATGGCGATCCAAGGGCCCAGAACAGAAGTTACCGTTTCAGCCCGTCGTTTTTGCTAAAGAACCCCTGTCCTTTAGGGAAATCAACCCGCAGTACTCTTTAGTTCAAAAGTATTTGCAGTTAAGTCCAGTTTTACTCGTTTAGACCGCTGGGCTTTCCAGTTTTCATACCCGCTGTCCATGCCGCGTGTTTTAGCGTGCTAGCCCCTGAGTCTATGCTTTAATTACGTTTAAGTCCTCAATTTTCGCGCAGAACCCCCTAGAAGCTCTAATTTTTTCTTGCAAATAGGTCCCTGGATCTTGTTTTAAGCGTAGTTTTCGCGTCTTAGCTCCGTTTTAAGTGTTCTTTATGTCCACGCGATCGTTGTAACGCGTAGAATAGCTTTAGACCTGTTTTATGTGCTATTCTATTGTGTGATGTACCATTTCTTATATTTTGCTATTATTTGCATGTGTGTGCATGTGTGTCCCATGTATTGCTGTTACGATCGTGAATAGACGTCGAGCCACAGGAGCAGTACCAGGAGCAGCCATCTTCCGAGCAGTACGAGCAGCAGTCGGGAGAGTACGAGGAAGGCAAGTATAACATGAACATCCTATCACTTTTAAATACAATTTCATACTGCATTTTAATACTGTATGCCTATAAGGACTTTCCTAGCCACTTTATGTCCTATATAAATATCCTTGGGTTGCATTTTGGTTAGTTGTGCTAGGTTGCTGTGCTATAACACACTTGGTCCTTTTTAATTAATTTGTTAATGATCTTATGCAACTTAATTCTGGAGCCGACCTCTGTGCTGTGTGCTTGAGTGGTTTGTGCGTCCTTAAAAATATGTCTTGTAGAAACTTGGTTTAGGGGGCCAGCACGGTGCTTAGTGCTTGGTTGGCCACTCTCCATAAGGACCGGTTCATAGAGCGACAACCTGGGACAACCGCGCAACCACAAGACTGGAATGGGACGGTCTTGACTTACTAATTAGGTCATTTTGGTTCGGGAGTAACTTACCTGTATGGGCAAGAGGGGTGGAAAGCTTCAATGGTCCCTGCTCCTCCGGCTTGGTCTGTGCTGTGTGTCTTGTACCCCCGGAGGTGGGCCCCATCGTCGCTGATCGAGAATCCTTAGCGGTTACACCTTACCAACGTGATCCTTTGTAACGGTCTCGTAGTGTGCTTGCTAGCCATCTCACCTAAGGAAGTGTGATGAACAACTAGCGTAGCTCACGACTTGTGGGTAAAGTTGTGCAACCTCTCGAGAGTGTAAAACTGATATATCAGCTGTGCTCACAGTCATGAGCGGCCCAGATCCTCCTTTTGATTAGTGGGGTTATCAACCTTTGATTAGGGAGATTCCCCGGGTGGTTGTGGTTTGGTTGGTTCTCAGTAGTTCTTAATTAATATTGATTAAATTCTTATGCAATTGGGTTATGGTAATTCATCCACTTGTAGTAATTAGCTTTAATAAAATTTGCCAAGACTAAAAGCTAATGCAGTTGAGTCAGCTAGCCTAGAGCCTCATAGTTTGTGTTATACTTGTTGAGTACTAGTTTGTACTCACACTTGTCTCTCTACTCTCCTATTCTCTTGGATATCTTCGACTGCTGCTCAGTGCCCGACAACGTGGAGGACTACGTCAGCGGCTTCGACGACTTCTAGGCGTTTGTCTCCCAGTCGACGTCCCTGTGGCGCCCTGCTCTTCATGTATTCATTTTACGCTTCCGCAACTCTTGAACCGATTCTTGATTCGGTTGTAATAAAGATATTCATTTTATAATTTATACGCTTTTTGTTCGTGACATGTGTTGTGATATCTTGATAATCTGTTGTATATATGCGTGACTTGATCCTGGCGCATATATGATTGCTCGATTTATGTTCTTTATAAATCGAGTGTGACAATGAAAAGGACCTTAAGGAGATTGCAATCAAGACAAGGATAACGTCTTGATGGCAGGGACATGAGCACTCGTGTGAACGGATTAACTAAATATCACACATCTCCACTTGAGGCATACATCCTATGATTTACCTTTCAGCTACAACACATGCATATAACATAAGGTACAAATAAAGCACTCATTCCCTAATATTTAACCTTGACCACAATTCAAAGACCTTTAGCTCAAAATCACAACATAAAACTTGTAGATTTTGACCTAAGGATTCAAACAAAACTGGTTTTTGTATTTTTATGAATTTTCTATGAATTTCTATGGAATGTAGAAGTTCACTGATTTGAAATAAAGAAGGCTCTGGAAATTTTACAGAGAACACCCCAGAACTTTCTAAATCGAAGCAATTAAGTCCCTGGTCGGGGAAAACAGAGAATAGGAAGAAGACGACGATGTTCCGGCAAAGGGGGTTGCCGGTGCTAGGAAGATTCAGTGGGTCATGGCGAACCTTGGGGTAGCCTTGGTTGTAGAGGAGAACGGGCGGAAAGTGAATTCCCGAGGCGAACAGGATCAGCGGTGAGAAGAGCTCGACGGTGGCGAGGTTCCGGTACGGGAAGGGCGGCGAGGTGGGACTGGAGAGTTTCAGCGGGTGACGAAAAAGCTTGCCGGGGAGGGGTTGTAGTGGGCGGAGAATGGCCGGAGGGGTAGTCCCCGCGGTGATATGTGGTGACGGTAGTTGGCTTTTGCCACTGCGACGATGTTTCGGCGAAGGGGTTGGAAGAAGCTCGATGAGGGGGTTCAGGAGCTTCCTTGAGGTGTTGTGGTCTCGCTCGGGCGATCGACGAGGATTAGGAGCTGCTGGACGTCATGGACTTATGGGAGGAGACGATGGAGCCGGATTGGTTCACTAGGCTGACTCCTCCACGAACCTCAGTGTCCTCCTGCTCATGGGCTAAGCCTCCTCTGCTCACGCGCGTGTGCTGCAGAAGCACAGCCGGCAGAACGCTCTTGCTCGCACAAGAAGAAACCCTCTTCGACCTGATTGCTCCTGTGCGTGCACTGCCGGCATGTTTGCGCAGCCACCCGCAGGGCCGCCGCGCCTGGCCGCAGCCCCTGTACGCCGCTCCCATTTTGCTCCTGCATCCCTGGCCCTCAACCTGCTCGCGCGTGGCCTGTTGCCTTGTACGCGCACACGCCTGCGGAATCGAGCTGAGCCGGCCACCGGTAGAACACTCCCGCTCGCACCCGCGGACGCGCCAGTCCAATTCTGCCCGGACCGCCTCGTGCCGCTGCATAGCTTCTCCTTCCGAGCTCGCCGCGCCACAAGCGTAGCCGCATCGCCATCCGTGGCCTCAGCCGCCCCACGCCTAGCACTCGACGTAGTCGAACCATGGGAGGAGGCCGTGGACGCCATGCTGCTTGTAGAGAAGCTGCTGCCGAACCCGCCTTTGCTGCTCCTCTACTCCCTTGCTCGTGCTTCTGCTGCACGCACGTCCACTCCCTGCTCCTCTCGTCTGCCGCCGGAACAGAGCAGCCCGCGGCCCTCTGCTCCCTGCTACTCCTCCTGGCGCACGGCTCTTGCACGCCCGCGCCGCTACTCCGAGCGCCTCCTGCTGCCGGACCCGCGCCCCAGGCTCGCCCGCCCACATCTACGCCGCTGCCTGGAGGACCTCACCCACGGGGCCCAGTGGCCTGCCGCCCACCGACATCCGCTCGCGCCCGCTCGCGCCACGCCTGCGCCGCGCCCACTCCTGCGCCGCTCGAGCGCCCGCTCCTGCGCCGCCCGCGTGCCGCAGCCGCCCTCTTCCGCTCGCGCGTCGCCACGCCGCGAGCTCCGCTCCAGCGCTGCCGGGCCCGCGCTCACCCCGGCCTTGCCGTGCCGCCTGCGCAGGAGGACACGGGGGAGGAGATCCCCTCGACGCCGCCACCGCTTGCCCGGGGAAGGAGCGCCCCAGGCGCCGCCGCTTCCGCCCAAGCCCGGCGCAGAGGGAGGGAGGCAGGGGGAAGCCCCCAGAAAGAAGCGCCGCCAGTGGAACTGGAGAGATGCTGGAGAGAAGAAAAACAGAGAGAGAGGAAGGAGAAATAGGATTTCCCAAGGACTTGTGCATAAATTTAGAAAAGTACAGGGACCTCGCGGTAAAGCATAATTTCTCATTAATCTAAAACCCTAATGAAGAAATGCCCAAAACGAAAGTTGGAGATTTTTTCAAACTCTACAACATTGCTTTAGGGCCCAAGTTCAAAAACTCAAACCTTACATCTTTACACGTTAAATTTTGAACAAAGGTTGGATTTGAATTACTTTTGTCCTAAAGAGTGTAATTTCATAATATTTAGGGTCTAAATGCAAGCATTTATGATACGTCATGATGACGGGATAGACACGTCATAATGATTGGATAGACATGTCATGATGACTTGCACCTTTTTACACTTTAGCCCTAAGTAACTTTGAAAGTTACTTTTGTAATTCAACTATTTGCATAAAAGGACTTGTACTTTTATAAAATTATATAAACATCCTTATTTTTGAAATTACCTCCTATCCAAATACATTTTGCAAAAACAACCCTAGTTTTTCCATAATTACAAAAATACCCCTTTTACTTGCACTTTAAATTTTCAAAAGCTTCACATAAACATACACAAGCTTTACACTAACAAGCACATACTTCACACTAACAAATTATGTGCCTAGCTTACAGGTACTTGAACTGTCACAATATGGCCAGCTACTCGAGCAGGCCTCTTTGTGATCATTATAATGATGTAACATGGTTGATAAAAACAATTCACTTCTTATTTTTTAGGGCCGATCGCAGGGATCGGCCTCTCCTGTTGCCTTGGTACAAACTAACTTTGGCACCCCGTTTACTCTGTAAGGCCAGTGGATAAGACCAGCCTCACCCCATTTTTTGTAGCTTCCACGCGGTCGCAACCTTCCAAGCTAATCCCTGAGATAGGCTCCTGGTCTTCCACGTCCCAGACACTCATGGTAGCATGTGAAACTTCAACAGAATCATCCGCATGGACTACTTCTACTTCATCTCCATCCCATTGAATCAGACACTGATGCATTGTAGAAGGAATACAGCAATTGGCATGGATCCAATCTCTCCCACGCAGGATGGTGTACGAGCCCTTTCTGTTGACAACAAAAAACAAAGTAGGGACGGTCTTATCTCCTATCGTCAAATCCACGCTGAGGACTCCTTGCACCTCCGAAGTTTGTCCGTTGAAGTCACTTAACGTGATGTTGGTTTTAATCAGATCCCCAACAGAATGCCCCAACCGGCACAGCACTGAGTATGGCATTATGTTAACCGCCGCTCCTGTGTCGACTAGCATCATGCTGACAAGCTGGCCGTTTATGTAACCCTTGAGATATAAAGCCTTCAGGTGCCTGTAATTCCTCTCTCGGGGCTTCTCAAATATAACTGGCCGTGGCCCCAAGTCAAGCTGAGCCACTGGCACCTCCTCATGGCCTGGTGCATGAAACTCTACAGGAAGAACAAACACCATGTGTGCATCAGCCGATTTCTTTACATTGGCTTTCGACCTCTTGGGACACCACACTTCTTGGAAGAACGTGCCTCTGCTTTTCGGGGGCGGTGAACTTTCTCAGCCAAATCCAGTCGCGCCTTCCTTAGTGTTTCCAAATATTGGGCCTCAGCTTCTTCCAGGCTGCGCAACCGCTGCACCCTCCACTTCTGGGACCGGTTAAGCCCATCAGGGCACCAGCGTGGTTGGTGATACTTGTCTTCCTCACCTTCTGAATTTCCCCCTATGCGTGATGACTCAGCTTGTCCATTGTGGGGCTGCTCTGGTCCTAAACTCTGAAAAACTGAGGCACTTCTTGCATCTTGTTTCTGAGACTTGCACTCTGGGCAATCCTCAAGGGTGGGTAGTCGTTTCATACCAGAATCCCAATAGTACTTGAAGAATGGGCAATGCCAATGATCTCGCATACCCTCTCGCTTCCTGAGGCGTTTCCCAGTGCGCCGCTCATATTCTTCTTCTTCAGTCTCGCATTGGAGACTCTGTTGATACTGATACTGGTATTTTCTCAGAAGATGAGAGGAAACCGGTCATTGATTCCTAACGTGCCTCACCTGCTCTTTGGTGATATAGTCCCTTTCTTCTTTTTGGGGCCAATCGCGGGAATCGGCCTCCTGCTTCCTTGCATGCTGACGTGATGTATGTCCTACCACATTAATACCGAGCATAAAATCCAGCTGATGATGTGTTGATCGGTCGTACACTTCCACCATGTTTACATTCGAGAATGGTTGAATATCAACCTTCATGGCATACTGCCCCAAGATTAATCAGCCTTGCTCAATAGCCGATTGTATCTGTCACCGGTACTGCGAGTGAAAGAGTTATGCCACTTGCAGTATGATCTTCCCTAGAGCTCCTGAGCTGTTGGGATCTTGCAACCTTCAGGGAACTTCAACTACTTCTCCTTCAAGAGTAAACAAATATTTGTTCGACCTTGCTCACGTCCAAATCAAATCCTTTCGAAGGTCCCTATTGTTTCACCCACTTGCAGGACACGGGTTTTGCCCCCCGTGCCCACTCTACAACTGCTATCTCTTGGTCATCCCCAGAATCTTCGGAGTCCTCAGCGTCAACCATTACCACTTGATGTTTGAACTTGTCTTGGTATATTTCTGGATGGCGTTACTCTTATACTGTCATCTTTTGTACCAGATGTGCCAAAGAGTTGAACTCCAACTGGAAAACCAGATCTCTGATCAGTTTTACCAATCCCAAAGACGCCAATTCAACTGCCTCTTTTTCTGAAATCCGAGTCGAGTAGCACCGGTTCTTAACTTCTCTAAAACGCTAGATGTATTCCGCCACTGTTTCTCCCCGCTTCTGGCGGACCTGTGCCAAATCAGCAATCCCAGCCTCTGCAGCTTCTGAATGGTATTGTATATGGAACTGTTCCTCTAGCTGCTTCCAGGTGCGGATAGAATCAGGACCCAATGATGTGTACCATCAAAAAGCCGGCCCTATGAGAGACTGCGAGAAAAACCTCACTCGCAATGGATCCGACACCGAAATCATCCCTAGCTGCGCTAGATATCGGCTCACGTGCTCTATGGAGCTGGATCCTTCCACTCCGCTGAACTTGGTGAACTCAGGCAGCCGATACTTGGTGAACTCAATCGTACTCGCTTGGATACGGCTTGGTGTAGCCGATCGCTCGCCTTCTTGGGAGAATGCCAAATTGGTCTCTCAAAATGGCACTAATCTGATCCACTGTATGAACTCCTGGGGTCGAGTGCGTACCTTCGTGACTCGGCCCTGTCGTGTAAGTAGCCAGCCATGCCTGTTTGTCGGCATCGACTACAGATGTTCCCCCAGTCGTTCTCTGCGTGGGTTGCGCCGGGTTGCCGCCATTCGGTATATACGCACAAACATACCCATGCGGTACCTCCTTGGGGGGTTCACTAAAGAATTGGTGATTAGTAGGGTCACCTCCCACCTTGTATATGACGTATGCTGGAGAATTATGTTGCACTAGTGGCCTAGCTTGAGAAGGCAACTCCCCTCTGTGACTCCCTAAAGCAGGTCCTGTTGGAGAATACTGGTGTTTCATAATCTCCTGCAGCACACGTACCGCGACGTGCTCAAGGGTGTTCACCAAACTCTCAGAATGTCGATGTAACGAATGAGCCACCATGTAGTTGACTTCCTGGCTGAGAGCTCGCGTGCGTTCTTCCGTAGGAGTAGACAGATCCACTTCATCAAGTGCACCTTCAGATGAAAATCTCGTCCATCTGATGCCGTGGTGACGGGTCATTTCAAATGAGCCGATGAGATCAGCTTCAAAAGCAGCCTTTATTTCATTATACTTCTGCTTGTGCTCATCAGACAACTCTTCGTAAGTAATCGGGTTCTCGTTCAGCATCTTGACAATGGAAGTCGATGTAGCCGAAGAAGATGAAGCAGTCGGTTGTAGTCGATGTAGTCGATGAAGTAGTCAATGAGGTCCCACCAGGCGTGCCAGAATGTATGTGTTGTCGGTCAAAACCTACCGGCGAGCAGTGACAGCCAACACGAGGAGCCGGGAGGCTCCCGGGACTGCTAGTGAAATGCCCTGGCTTGGTGAAATGTTAGGCGTGCCACCTGACCTATACCTGATCAGGAAGGTGTAGAAGTCATTATCAGTTATTTTCCTACATGCACAGCCACGTCAAACATTACTCCAAGCCGCGACCGGCTCTTAAAATGACTCCCAAGATCAGCTAGAAGAGCCGATGGAGCCTCTGCACTGAGTCGAACCTGTCTTTGTACCAGGTTGGACCTTCAAGTAACCCTCAGAATCGGCTAAAAGAAGCCGATTCCACCCGTTTAACAGATCTGATCTATTAATATTCGAATGTCTTGTACGAATCCGATAAAAAAGATAAAAGCATGCTCTGTAAATACCAAGCTAATCCAATCTACGACAGTAAAAGTTTTCACCGTGCGACCGGAACATCCTACGCGTGGTTAAGCCTAACGAACATGAAAGATAACAGGACGCTAACCTAAAAAGAGGCCTAAAAACCAACTAATAAGCCGATCCCCGGAACAATCCCTCCTTAGATTATCATAAAGCACCAATCATGCAGCCGGAACGTTCAACCCGTTTGAAGGGCCTAATCATACGGATGTTAAACAGAATTCTTATAGTACAAAGAACTACCATAATAGATTAGATCTACTAAGCAAGAACAGAGCAAGGTGCTGCCCTTGCACCTGGGATCATGTACAAGTGCAGCTAAACGATTACGAATAGCAAGCAGGGCATGGATATACTATTAAGAACTAATGCAATATCATAATCGTTTAAGATAACTAGTGTTACTCGTCATCAACAATGCTTCAGCACGAGAAACACAAAGATAAGCAGATAAATGCGATACTGCCCCGACCATGCGGAGCATGATCGGAGCAGCATGTTAGTTACCTGGAGAAACCCTTGGGAAAAGGGATGGCGATGCGCCGAGAGTTTGTTGTGAATGTTGGATTATTTCTATTGAATCTTATGATACATATTTATAGTCCGGAGACTGGATCTTTTTAACTAACCCTAGCTGATTATGATACAATCTCTAACTTACTATATTTAAACTATCCTTACTAGATACACTGCCATCCTGGCCCTTAATACGCTCACACAGAAGCCAATTCACAAACTGCCACGATGATCTCCTTCAGCCCACGTTGCTCTCGACCATCCTCTAGCCCAGTCAAATTATGGCGATAACACCACCACAAGCGACTGTAGGACCATACGCACATCCAATGTGCAGGATGTACGTCTGTAGCGTGACTACATGATCGTACCCCTGTCCGCTGTGTGGAATGTACTCCCGCATGTTGGTGCGTGTGCGAAAAACCAAATTATGAGTGGTGGGAGGTATGTCCACTCCTCGGGCCGATTGGTTACTAGGTTTACCGCTTTCCATATTTCGTGGCATGTGTCTAGTACTTTCAAATGCTTAACCACAGCTACCACACACTGCGACCTTATCAACTTTTATCAACACAGATGGGGTAACCTTCCAAGTCATGATACTGCACATGACTTCGTCCATCATCCTTATAGTGATTGCAGAGTAGTAAACATTTAATTCCTATATCGCACGAGTGACAGGAAATCACTCGACTTCTGCCGGTCCTATTAGCAGAGCATCTATTTGATAAGGACTCAGGCACAATACATAGGTTCCTAGGATTCATGCATCTAGGGTTCCATTTCAACTCTTAGACTTAATGCATAGATATATAGGTATACAACTGTATAAATGTAGTAATTTAAAATATAGGATTATGCATCGGAGCTTGCCTTCTTGAGCGGGGTTGGGGTCAGGGATGTCAAAGACTTCTGAATCTTGATTCGGGGTTTCAGTTAAATTCGCGACGACGTTCACCGGGTCTTCAGAAAACCCTTGCTCGTGTTCAGGGACTAGTTCGTAGTCTCCGTCGTCGAGTGTCGTTGACTCTACATGATATGCAATAATTTGAATTAGGTGGTTCTTGAGTTAAGAATTTTATTTTACGATAAAGTTGCAATCTAACAATGGATAAACATAACTTCATAACACAAGCAATTTGAATTTAACCCTACTATGGGTATCTCAATTCAATTATCATAATTAGTTGAATTAATTGAATTAGGTTAACAAGTTTGATTTTTATTTTGAAATCCACAAAGGATATGGCCTTGAATTTTTATGGGTAAGCTCACTTCTAGTGTATTAGCTTACTAAGAATTTTTCATAATTTTCTGAAAATAGAAACTAAAGCTTTTGAATTAAGTTCAAATTTCAAGTTTAAATTCAAATCTTAGACAAAAAAGTGCTATAAATTCTTGAAAGATTTACTATGAACTACTCAATTATAGAACATCACATGGTAAAAAGATCTAAGCATGAAAACCTTAGTAACATATTTAAATAAATTTTAACCAATTCAAGCTTGAGTTGCATAAGTTTAAATTAATCCAGGCTAGTGTTCAGTACTACAAGTGAGATTTGCACACAAGCTCACTCATACCCTAAACAGGCTACGTACCAAAAATCACAAACAAAAGAGCTAGCATGCAAAACTTATACTCAAGATACCCTTTTGCTAAACTTTAAAATAACTCAAAAAGTATTTGGTTTCAAACAAACTCTAGTAACAAAAGTAGTCGAGCTAAACTCCTAGAGTACAACAAAATTGGTTTGATAATTTTTGGATTTTTCTACAAATTCCTATGGATTTTCAAAGTTGGCTGACTTGAGATGGGGGGTTCTGATTTTCCACAGAAAGGCCCCTGGAAAGATTTGAATCTTTGCAATTGGGTCCTTAGCCGGGCTACACAGGGAAACCGATTGGTGGTGATCGAATTCTGGTGAGGGGGCTCACCGGCGGTGAGGGAAAAGTGGGGAAAAGGTTCAAGAACTCACTGCGGTCACGGGGGTGGCCGGTGTTGGGGAAGAGAGGGGCCGATGCGGCGAGTCAACGGCGAACAGGGGCAGGCGGCGGGACTCCGAGGGGCGGCGATGGCGTTCCGGTGGCTGGAGGGCAGGAGAGCAGTAGGGAAGTAGCTAGGAACCTTCCTCGCGATGATGTGGTGCCGATGGTATGCTTGGCCAGGGCTGAGAGACGGCGAGGCGTCGGGACGGCGATGAGATCGAGCAGCAGCGGAGCTCGAGCTCACCGGCGCCGTGGTCGGGGCTGCTCGGGTGCGGGAAATTGAAATTGGGCGGGTCTGTGAGCACCAGTGGGTGGCGGCGATGCTGCTGGAGTACTGGATTGTGAGTGGGAGGCGGCGGAGGCGGCTAACGACGGCGAGCAAGAGTTGCGGTGGAGCTCCGGCGGGGCATCGCGCTTGGGAAGAAGAAAAACAAGTAGAATGGGTGTGCGTGAGTGCAAGAGTGAGTCTGTAGGGAGCTCAGGGATGTGTTTCAAGTCGAGGTGGAGGCACAGCGAACAAGAGTAGGCGCTGGCAAGCGCGGCGGTGCGCGTGGCGGCTCGGGCGACGGCGGCGCGACGTGGAGGGGCAAGGATAAGGCCGGCAGAGGCCGGGAAGCGGTGGGCGCGGGTGCTGGAGGGCATGTGGCGTGAAGTAGAGTGGCGCGGGCAGCTGGAGCTCGGGAAAACGGCCGGCGAGGGCGGCGAGGTCGGGCGCAGAGAAGAACAGAGAGAGGAGGGCTGGAGGTTGAAGACAAGGTCTGATCTGCGATTTCCCAAAAATGCAGGGACTCCACTGTAAAGCCAGGTTAACTTTCAAACTATAGCTCAAATGAAAATGTGCCCAAAAGCAAAAGTGTAGAGCTTAATAAGACCTACAACTTTTCCTTAAGGTTCAGTTTCAAAAGAGTTAAAGATTTGAATCTATTTTAAAACTTGGCAAAGTTTTATACTTCGGAGAAATCCTATTTAAAATCTACACTCCAATTGAATCCTTAGGGCAGTTTCACTTCTGTTTATGGTTTAAAAGTAAGTACTTGTTTCTTGCAAAACAACCCTTTTGCACCAATTCTCACCCATTTTGCACCAAAGGACCTAAATTGTCCAAAATTACTAAAAGATCCTTTTGCTTTTACATTTAAGTTTTTAAACACACAAACTTATACTAGATTTGGGGTGTTTTAAATCCTAAGTACCTGAATGTCACAGCAGCCCTCCACCTCCCTCTCTCAAATATTTAATCAGAGCTCCTTCTATCTCTTTATTTCATTACAAATAGGTCCTTGTCCTTTTAAACTACTCCCTAAATGACCTTTAACTCATCAGTTCATGCGGCATTTTGTTCCGAATCGACTCCAAACTCCACCACGCATCATCTCCAAATATTTTCTCCAAGTCTCAGGATCCACATCTGACAAATATAATAGTCTTCTCTACTTTTTTTAATCGAAGCTCTCTATTTCCCTCTCTATTTTCTAGCTCGTCGGCGAACTTTGTTTTTATTGTGTGATTGTTTGTGTGTCGTAGCTGACGGTGTGATCGAGGAGGAGCAGTACCGCGAGCCGAAGTCCGAAGACCCGTACCTCGAGGAGGAGCTTCCGGAAGGCTTTGAGGGCGGCAAGTCCAATCCCATCCTTTGATGCATATTTATCCCAGTTTTATAAACATAACCTATTGGCCCATTTTATAAAATGCATTGTTTTATTGCAAGACATGGTTGGATAGCCACCCCTTGATTGCTATGACTATTCCTTGATGATCTAGGTTAATGTCTATATAGGATTTGCTCTGTTGGACGTTAACTACTGCTAGAGATGCTTAGGATCTTTTACTCCCTTTATTATATTTTAATCATGACCACAACACGCTTTATCAAAAATAAAGGTGTGAGTGTTTTAAAAGATAAGACAGGATTTAGGGAAAATAAAAGAAAGATATAACCTGATGAGATGGACAGTGTTTCCTGTGTGAAATACCACTTCTGAGCTTGTACCTTTGTGGTTGAGCATGGTTTGGAGATGTCCGTCTTGTCAATGTAAGGATGAACTGAGGTGTCATCTTGCCTAACCCACTTATCGTACAATCACTCGACCGTTGTGTGGGCAACAGCTTAGCATAAACCCCACTAGTTGTTCTGCTAGCCAAAAGGGGAGCTGGTGAGCAATGGGAGATCATGGAGAAGGAATACGATCTGTGTGAGTTATGTCCCGGTTATGACTTTATTGATAGATCATTAACCCCATGGTTGCTTCCATTTTGGCTACTTAGATTCAGCTAAGGTGGGTAATGGCTTTGTTAGGATCCACAGCGACACTAAGGTGTTCGTAGTGCGGTACCCTACTTGTGGGTAAAGTGTACAACCTCTGCAGAGTGTAAAATCTATTCGAATAGCCGTGTCCACGGTATTGGACGAGTTACGGCATGGTCACTTCAATAGACATTTTGGGATGGTTTGTTTTGTGGCGTGAGTTATTTTGAAAGTGTCCGGCAGTTGTGCCGTGAGCTACTGTGGATGTGGAGTCCGGTAGCATTAAAACTTGGATCCTTTGTGTAGGATCAACCCCACTTATTATTCGATTACTACAGAAATATTTTGAGAAAACTCTTTTATTAAACGATCCCTTGCATGTGTAAAACCTTTCTTTATCGCAAATGAACCCAAGCCTTATCCTTGATATATCCTGTGCATGACCTTTATTATCCGCCTCCGTGGGTGTGGTCGGACTTGTTGACTATGTATGTACTCACTTTTGCTTAGTTTTTACAGAGGAGGATCTGAACTTCGTTCCTGAAGACATCGAGTAGGTCGCCATCCTGCACCCAACCTTGCCTGTGGTTCAGGGTCTCCACAGGAAGCTTACCATGGCACAAGACTCTGATGTTATCTTAGATGTCGTTGGCACTTTAGTTTGGCTTTTAGTCCTTATGTGGTCCCTCGTGATAGTGGCGCTTCAGTGCTCGCTACCTCGATGGTTTGTACGGTAATGAACCATCTGATGTAATAAATGTGTTATCACCCTCCTGGGACTGATATTTGTATCACATTTAGTCACCTCTGATGAGGGGACGCTTCACCTTGCAAGGTAAACCTCACACACACGCCTGGAGTACCGAAGGGTCAACCCAAGTACCTTTTCCCCTTTCTTTCCGGGTTGGGGATCAAGGTCACCTTACCCAACTACAAAGCCACGCTCTGCACTCACATATGTATACGCATCTGAAATTCATTCAAGTAGGGTGAGAGTAAAGTCCACTTGCCGGGCCAATCAGGTACTTAAGCTTGTCGAGTACCATAGTTTTGACATGTGGTTAGTACGTTCAAACGCTTAACCACCACTACCAAACACTGCGGCCATAGCATTTTTCTCTACTCAGACGGGGCCTCAACCATGAGCATCATACCACAGTCCCACCTGTTGACCTTATAGTTGTAGTATGTGGTAAACATTCAACTCCTATAATTCTCGCGAGTGGCAAGAAACCACTCGACTTTTACCGAACCTATTAGCAGAGCATCTATTCAAACTTCCAGTACTAGTATTCAATACATAGGTGCCTAGGATCATGCAGCTAGGGTTCCAAAAAATTTTTGTGAACTTAATTGCATAGGTAAAAATGAACAGTAGTTGCATAAATTGATATACTGGGATCATGCACTGGGGCTTGCCTTCGTGTGCAAAACTAGTCGGGGGTTCTTTCGAACTTTGGTTTGGATCTTCAACGACTTCAGTTAGATTAACATGAGCTTTGCGCTGCTCACTCTCGGACTCAGGCACCAGATTGTAGGTTCCATCGGCGAGAGTAGTCGATTCTATATGAATGCACATGTATAAGTAATTTTAAAGGTACAAGATAAATAATTATTTCACTATAAAGTAGTCATTCAACAAAACTAAAGTTAAGTAGTCGAGTACTTCATTTTCTTATCCTTGGGCAGTCATTTATCAAGCACTTACCTAGATTAACTAACTTCATTAAGTGAGTGAGAGGTTTTGTCATGTCTTACGACCATTTTTAACAGTAAGCATGGTTTAAGCCAAACCACTCGTAGAGGTAGTTTCTAGGGTTGAGATTTTTATACAAAACATGTTACTTAAGTACAAACTTACTGTAAAAGTTTTAGCCATTTTAATTTAGCAGGTTAATCATGAAAAATATTTTAAACGGCTACTGCTAGGATAAAAATCTATTTATACAGAACAAACCCTGCAAGAACTGGTGCTCAATATTTTACTGAACAAACTTACTTGCATGAATGGGCTAATATAAATTTTGTAGATTTTTCCTATGCAAGAATCAGAGGTTAAAAATTCTAGTTTAACTGGATCTACCATATAACAAAAGTACTCGAAACATCTAGTTGTGATTGGATTCAGTGCATGAAATTTTTAAGAAAGACTATACTCTTAGTACAGAAGCTACCATCCAAATTTTATGAGTAGTTCTTTCCTAAGACCCTTGGAACAAATTAAAGACATCTAATCTTGATTTAAATCTACAGCTAAACTTATGTGGAAACAGCCCAAGATTCTTTTACAAAGTTGTAGATCTTAACTTAAGGAGTCCAGAACATCTTAGTTTGTATTTTTAGAATTTTTCTATGAGTTTTTTTGCATCTTCAAGTTTGATAGATTGGTTTTCAAAGTTTTAATTTCAGGTTTACAAATGAGTCCCTAAGATTTTAAAGAAATCTTCTCACAAATATTGAAATTGAAGCAAAAGGATCATTTGTGTAGGGCAATGGCGACTGCCGGCCAAATTCCAGCAACTAGGGTTGCCAGTGGTCAGGGGCGAAGGTGGGAGAGGCAAGAGGGGAACAAACCGCACATGTTGAGGCCTTGGGTGGGGAAGTGGTGGACCGAGACGGCTTGCCCATGGTGGCACACAGGCGACGGTGGGTGCGAGTGGTCGTGATGGTACTCCGGTGAAGAAGAGGGCGCGGGGACTGGCCGTGCAGCTTCAGTGTGAGGCGGAGAAGGTAATGGGAGGGTTGGTTTGGAAAATATGGGGGCGGAGTGGTGCGTCCATGCGCGAGTGACTGCTCGCCAGATGGTGTTGGGGCGGCGAGCTTAGGGGCCTCTGGTGGGGCTTTTATAGGCGCGAGAGGGAGGATGGCGGCCTGGGCACAAACCGCTGGGGAAGGCCCAACAAGGGGGCAAAACCGGGGCCGCAGCTACCTCGCTAGTGCTAGCGGGGCTCGCCGTGGTGCCAGCAGCGCCCACGGCAGAAGAAAGTCGCCGCGTGGAGGCTTCCCGAGGGGGAGGAGCTAGATTTTGTGGGCCAGCGGGAGATTTTCATGGTGCTGGCAGGCCCACTTGGCTGAGTGGCCTCGGTTGCACCAGGGTGCACCGGCCGGCTAGCCTGCCGGCAATGGGACGGGGCAGTGGGAGGAGAGAGGAGGGAGAAGATGATGGGACTTATGCGCGAAAACAATGGAGGCCTAGGTGAAAAAGGAGCTAAAACTCATTCTTCTAAAGGTCAACTCAAAAACATTTGAATACCATTTTTGTTCAAATTTTCAAGATATACAATTTCTCTTTTATGACTATGTTCATTTGAGCAATGTATAAAAAGTTATTTCAAAATTCCAAAAACTAGTATTTAAGTGACATGTCATTTCATGTGAATTTTTGCACTTTTAGCCTTTGAGTTTAGCTAGACTTTTATTGCTCTTGTTATGACAGATATGCCGTTAAATTTTTAGAGTCAATTGTGGTCAATTTTGTAAGTTACAAGGGTTTGATTGCAAGAGTTCACATGTATATGCATATATGCATATACACATATACATTTGCTTGAAAGGTAGGTTTTGATAGGTTGTTGTATACTTTTATTGCTCTTTTATGCCTGATTTCATGTTATTGATCTTTGTTTAGTGTTTTAGACACCTAGGGTGTCACAACCAACCCCCCTTAAAAAGAATCTTGTCCCGAGATTCGGATAAAAACTAAGTGCGGAAAGTGTGTCCCTTGGATGGAACCAAGAAAACCAGAAAAATTTTGATTGAGATAATTTTCAGTTTCCCATGTGGCTTCTTCTTGAGTTGATGGTTCCACTAGGTTTTATACATTTTAATCACCACCCTTCGGGTACTTCTTTCCTTCTGGTCAAGGATTTTGATTGGTTGCTCAACATAAGAGAGGTATGGTTCCACCATGATTTCTTGTTGTTCAACAATTTCGGTAGGAATTCTGACATATTTCTTTAGTTGAGAGACATGAAAAATGTCATGAATGGCTACAAGTTGCGAAGGAAGTCACACTCTATAGGCCACGGGTCCACATTCTTCAATGATTTCATACAAACCAACATAACGAGGGGCTAACATTCCTTTTACTCCAAATCGTTGCACACCCTTGGTTGCTGAAACCCAAAGGTAGACATGATCACCAACGTCGAATTTCAAGGGTTTTATCCTCTTGTCAAAATAGCTCTTTTGTCTAGATTGGGCTGCTTTAAGATTTTCTTGGATAACTCTCACTTTTTCTTCTGCCTCGACTACCAAGTCTGGTCCAAAGATTTTGCGCTCTCCAGTTTGTGACCAGCTCAACGGAGTCCGACACCTTCATCCATACAATGCCTCGAATGGTGCCATTTTTAGGCTTGCTTGATAGCTAGTGTTATATGATAACTCTACTAAAGATAAGCATTTGTCCCAATTCTAGTCATAATGAATGACACAAGCTCTAAGCATATCTTCGAGAATTTGATTTACTCATTCAGTTTGGCCGTCGGTCTGAGGATGATAAGCTGAGCTTCGGATTAGTTTGGTACCAAGAGTGTGGCAGAACCAACCTGAATTATACCGACTCAAGTACGCGAGTCCTCACTGGAGGGCTACCTCGCACTTCAAACGGTATAAAACTATTGGTCTGTCGGGTAACGTCCCGATGAACCACCGAGCGCAGGATCCAACAAGGTACCTCACACGAAGGTGAGTCCAGAGATACAATGCCCAAAATAATTTACACCACAGGCAGTTATATTACAAAAGTACACAAAATAACATTTGTTCTTACAGAAGAGAGTTTATTACATCACAAGTTCGAGTTTCTGATTAAAGTAGCGGAATATGAAAAGCGTAGTTATTATACACGGCGTCATTACAGATATTATGCTAGCCCTGGCATAATATCACTCGGCGGGGTCTGTGTTGGCCGGGGACGGATCCCATTCCACGGACCAACCATCAGGCAAAGGGTAAGGCCACGGTGTAATGAACGCGGGCTCCTCAGAAGGATTACCTGGAGTAAATAAATGAAAGCAAGGCTGAGTATACTAATACTCAGCAAGACTTACCCGGAATTGGGTATATCTTAGCCCATAACTAGACTCATGCTGGCTTTTAGCTTTGGGTAGGGTTTTCAGCTGAAAAGCAACAAAGAGTAGATCCTTATTTTCAATTTTTAGCTTTCAGGTTCTAGTTGAATTAACCATCTTAAGTAAGCACCTATAACTATCCAATCATGGTAGAATCTTTACTTAAACATCATCTTTGATGATCAAATAGTTGCTCTTGTTACTCTATGTGATAAAGGGGATAAGCAGTCTCATACATCGTGAGAGGTGGACGATTCTGAATCGAGATTCAACCCTTGCAAGGTAAACCTAACACACACGCTTGGAACACCACAGGGTAATTCCGAAGCAACCGTTTGCCTTTCATTCCGACTCGTGGATCAGATCCACCACAAGCGACTGCAGGTCATATGCACATCCAAAGTGCAGGAAGTACGTCTGTAGCGCGACTACAAAACCCGTACTCCTGGTTGCCCAGCAACACATATGCCTACACGTCGAACAAAGTAACAAAAAGAAGCAAATACATGTGGTGGGAGGTATGTCCACTCCTCGGGCCGATCGGTTACTAGGCTTACCGCTTACCATATTTCACGGCATGTGGCTAGTACTTTCAAACGCTTAACCACCGCTACCACACACTGCGACCTTATCAAAATTTAACAACACAGACGGGGTATCATCTTGACCATGATACCTCATAAAACTCCCGTCCGGCATCCTTATAGTGATAACAGGAATGTAAACATTACAATTCCTATATCGCGCGAGTGACAGGAAATCACTCGACTTCTACCGGTCCTATAAGCAGAGCAGCTAGTCGGACTCGAGTTCTAGTGTTCAATACATTGGTTCCTGGAGTAATGCAACTAAGTTTTCCAAACAACTCCTAAGAACTTAATGCATATAAATATATGTAAATAATATAGGTTGCAGTGTAGTAAAGTAGGGGTTATGTCCGGGGCTTGCCTTCGCTGGTGGGGTTGGGGTTAGTCAAATTATTTTCTTCCGAACCTTGGTTCGGGGCTTCAGAGAAATCTGTAACAAGAATCCCGGGGTCTTCAGAATAACCTTCTTCTTGTTCCGGGATCAACTGATAATCCCCGTCAGCGAGAGTGGTCGAGTCTACATGAGATGCAAATTACGAGTTATAGAATGCCTTTACCTTTAGTTTACTTCCCGATAAAGTTGCAATCTGATATAAATAACCTTTTATTTTGATATATCTCCTAATTACTTTGTACTGGGCAGTCATTTATTGAGTACTAATAAATTTACTTAGATTCATTAAACAATGAATTTAGCTAAGTTAAGTGTTCCATTTAGTAGCATGGAGCAGCAGGTGGTGTGGTTTCCATTAATATTTATATTAAAAACTTTACATATTAACCTTTTAATTTTAAGTTGCCATTACCTTATATATCTAATATATTATACCTAATTTAATTATCATTTAATTTCTTGGTTAAAAATTTAATAACATGCCATAATAGTACAAAACAGGACCTTAATCTATTTTCATGATTTTAGAACATTTAAAACTATATTTATTAATCATACTATGTAGACTACACATTATTTTTAACAAAATCTATACAAGAATTAAATATTACTAAAGTACAAGATTAATTATTTTTCTTCAATTTCACATGTTAAAAGAAAATTATTGGCACTGGTTTTACTAATTTATTATTTTTCTATGAATTACTATGTAATTTTTAAGCCTACAAGCAATTAACTTTGATATTTAAATTAGGTCATCAAGCATTCAAAAACTGAAGTCGACCTTTAAAGCAAAGTTACAGATCTTTGTCTAAAGATTCTAACAAAATTTAGTTTACCATTTTATGATTTTTCCTTAAAGAGATATGGTATTTCTAAGTTAACAGCAAAAAATTACATAAGGAGGTCCTTGGCTACTATTCCACTGAGTCTAGGGCTTTGCAAGAAACCCCCTGGGTTTCTTTTCCTTCTAACCCGAGGTCCCTGGCTGGGAACCCGAACAGAGCAGAGTGGTGGCGGCCGTGTTCCGGCGACGGTGGTCGCCGGCGGTGAGGTCCAAGGGCAGGAATCGGGTCAGGGGCTTACTGCGGTCGTGTTGGGCTACGTGTCGTGGACGAGGACGGCCGGAACAGTGAAGTTCGACTTGAACCCGAGGTGACGGCGGAGGGGTCGACGGCGACGAGGGTGCTCCGGCGATGAACGGGGGCCAAGATCCTGCGCACGAGAACCAGTGAGCCGTGAGGAACGTGCACGTGCCATCAATTTGATGAAAACATGCTGGATCAAGAGAGTTCGACGGAGACCGAGGCGGCGGCGGCGAGGAAGATCGCCGGCGAGCGTCGGGAAGACGCTGTGGTGCACCAGAGGGTCAATGGATGGGTCGGACAGCTTCAAGGGGATGATGTGGTTCTGTTAAGGGTGATGTGGTGGCTCGGGAGTACCTGCAACGAGCTGCCCACGGTGAGGCCGAGGGCGGCGGCGGATGGCGATCGTCGGCGACGAGGTTTCAACAGAAATTGGAGGACCACGAGTGGTCGGGGAGCACCAGTGGACTACGGGTAAGCTTGTGCGTGTGCTGGCTGGGGCGGAGGTGGTCCGGTGTGGGCTGTCCACGGGCGGGTGATGCACGGCCGGAGAGGAACGGGACGACGGCGAGGAAATGCCGTTCGGTTTCGGGAAAATTGGACACTAGGAGTAGCAGCTCAGCGTGTGGGTGTTGTTGTGGTGCTGCTGCGCGCGAAAGGGAGAGGGTTAATGCACCGGGGTAGCCTGTCCACGACGGCGAGGAGGTGGCGGCCGGAAAAGGGCTCGGGCACGTCGTGGCGCGCGTGGGAGAAGCCACCAGGGGAGAGGAAAGAAGCCGAGACTGGGAGGGGATGACGCGTGGAAGAGTTTTGCAGCTGGAGGTGGCGCTCGGGGCGCGGGATCGACGGCGAGCGGCGGGGGCAGAAGCGGCGCAGAGAGGGAAGCGGCGCGCGCCAGAGGAAGACGAAGCAGGGGGTGTCAGGAGGACTAATTCGTAAATTCCAAAGAGTTCAGGGACCCCACTGTAATCTAAAGTTTTCTCACTGCTACAAGGGTCAAATGGAAAAGTGTTCAACATGAAAGTTGTAGAGAATTTCAAATCCTACAAGATTGCTTTAGGGTTCAAGTTCCAAATCTCAAAGAATAAAGTTTTATTTTAAACTTTAGAGTGTCATTCAATTTATACACTTTGTCTTGTAATTCCAACAATTTGCTTTAATGCTTAGGGTCTTTTTGCAAGTTTTCCTGCAGTCATCATTACTAGTTCTTTTTACACTTTAGTCCTTAGGTAAAATTGAGTTTTACTTTTATCTTTTACCATTTCACATGTAAATCCTTATATGTTTGTAATAATTACATAAAGGTCCTTAATTTCATATTAAGCCTATTTCCCTTAGTGTTTATTTATCTTTTGCTCTTTTCTTTTCTATAACCATCTGAAATTTGACACTTAGGATCATTTCCACATACTTGCACATGAAAATTTATAAGACTTGAAATTTACAAATGTACCCTTATTGCTTTGTACACTCGTATACACTATATCCTGCTTACATATTCTACACCTAAACTTAGTATCTATTTGATTAACTACCTGGATATCACAGCCTTCCCCCCTTAAAAGAATCTCGTCCCGAGATTCTGAAGCTGAACAGAAATGGATAATTAGATTTGGGGATTGGCTTGAAGGAAATCTGGAAAATTCCGTTGAAGATAAGACTCAGTTTCCCAAGTCGCTTCTTCTTCGGTGTGATGATCCCACAAGATCTTGTACATCTTAACTGCCCTCCTTCTGGTGAATCTTTCCTTAGTATCCAGAATTCGAAGAGGTTGTTCGATGTATGACAAATCAGGTTCAATCTCAAGGGTACTTGTCTCAACAATTTCTGTGGGTACTTTGACACACTTCTTAAGTTGAGAGATGTGAAAGACACCGTGAATAGCTGCCCATTGAGATGGAAGACGAAGTTTGTAAGCCACTGGGCCACAAACATCAAGAATTTCAAAGGGTCCGACATACCGAGGTGCTAACTTCCCCTTTATGCCAAAGCGTTGGACGCCTTTGGTAGGTGATACTCGGAGATAGACGAAATCTCCTATCTGGAATTGCAGAGGTTTTCTCCTCTTATCTGCATAACTCTTTTGTCTGGACTGAGCGGTTTTAAGATTTGATTGAATAACCTTAACCTTATCTTCGGCTTCAACAACTAGGTCTGGTCCGAAGACTTTGCGTTCACCGGTCTCTGACCAACTCAAAGGAGTTCGGCATCTGCGACCATATAACGCTTCGAAAGGAGCCATTTGAAGACTAGCTTGGTAACTGTTGTTGTAAACAAATTCAGCTAGACCAAGACACTTGTCCCAACTTGTACCATAATGAATAATACAAGCTCGGAGCATGTCTTCAAGAATTTGGTTAACTCGCTCAGTCTGCCCATCAGTCTGGGGGTGATATGCAGAACTTCGAATCAATTTGGTTCCTAGAGCTGATTGCAATTGCTCCCAGAACCTTGCAATAAATTGGGGCCCACGATCAGATATGATAGTTTTTGGAACTCCATGCAATCGAACGATTTGTTCCAGATAGACTTCAGCATACTTCTTAGCAGAGTAAGTGGTATGTACCGGAAGAAAATGAGCTGTTTTTGTGAGTCTATCGATGATTACCCATATGGAGTCATGTTTTTGAGATGTGTTGGGAAGACCGACAATGAAATCCATACTAATGTCTTCCCATTTCCACGACGGAATGGGTAATGGCTGAAGTGTACCAGAAGCCTTGAGATGACTGGCTTTGACTCTCTGGCATGTATCGCACTCAGACACATATTTGGCAATTTCTCTCTTCATTCTGGTCCACCAAAAATGCTGACGAAGATCGTGATACATCTTGGTGCTACCAGGATGAATAGAGAATTTGGACAAATGTGCTTCGTCGAGGATTTGCTTACGAAGTTGATGATCCTTGGGCACAACAAGTCGATCGTTGAACCATAGGACTCCTTGATGATCAGTGTGAAAACACCGATACTTAGCTTCTCCCTGGAATAGCTTGGATTTAATAATTTTGACACCCTCATCATGTAGCTGCGACATGACGATCTTATCCCACAAAGTAGACTCAACGGAGATTAAGTTTAAACTACCTTGGGGAATAATCTCCAGATTGAGTCTCCGCATTTGATGGCAAAGAGTGTCATTAAAAGTGGATATGGTCAAACAGTGACAATGTGACTTGCGGCTAAGTGCATCCGCAACCACATTAGCTTTGCCCGGATGATAATGTACCTCCAGGTCATAATCCTTGATTAACTCTAACCAACGCCTTTGCCTCATATTTAAATCAGCCTGAGTGAAAATATACTTGAGGCTCTTATGGTCAGTGTAAATGTTACACTTGGCGCCCATAAGATGATGTCTCCAGATCTTGAGAGCATGAATAACCGCTGCCAATTCAAGATCATGTGTTGGATAATTTTGCTCATGAGTCCGAAGTGCTCGGGATGCATAAGCAATAACCCGGTTGTTTTGCATAAGAACACAACCAAGGCCAATTCCGGAAGCGTCACAGTAGACATCAAAAGGCTGGTTACTATCTGGCTGAGCTAGTACTGGAGCAGTCGTCAGAAGTTTTCTTAAAGTGTGAAATGCTTCCTCACACTTCTCGTCCCAACGGAATTTAACTTCTTTCTTGAGTAGCTCAGTCATGGGTTTAGCTATCTTGGAGAAGTCGGGAATGAATCGGCGATAATATCCTGCCAATCCAAGGAAACTCCGTATTTGATGGACTGAAGTGGGAGGATTCCAGTCCATAACTTCTTGAACTTTGGTTGGATCAACCGATATGCCTTGACTGGAAATAGTATGTCCCAAAAATTTCACACTATCCAGCCAGAATTCACATTTTGAAAATTTGGCATAAAGGCGATGATCCCGTAATCGTTGAAGAACGACACGTAAATGGTTAGCATGGTCTTCTTTGGTTCTGGAGTAGATCAGAATGTCATCGATGAAGACCACGACGAATTTATCAAGCTCCGGCATAAATACGGAATTCATGAGATACATGAAATATGCCGGCGCATTTGTAAGTCCAAAAGACATGACCAGATATTCATAAAGTCCATATCTGGTTGAGAAAGCCGTTTTTGGAATGTCACTAGGCCTGATCTTGATTTGATGATAACCGGAGCGTAAGTCGATCTTAGAAAAGACCTTTGCTCCAGCTAGTTGATCAAACAAGATATCAATGCGGGGAAGAGGATACTTATTTTTAATAGTAACCGCATTGAGTGGACGGTAGTCGACACATAGTCTCAGACTATCGTCCTTCTTCTTGACAAAGAGAGCAGAACAACCCCAAGGTGAAGCACTAGGGCGGATATAACCTTTATCAAGAAGATCTTGCAACTGAATTTTCAGTTCTGCCAATTCGTTTGGAGGCATACGATACGGCCTTTTTGAAATTGGAGCAGTGCCCGGTTGAAGTTCGATGATAAATTCGATGTCTCGATCTGGTGGCATTCCAGGCAGATCGTCGGGAAAGACATCGGAGTATTCACATACTATAGGAATATCCTTGACTCTGATATCGGTGATAGCATAAGTACAAGGATACTGACATTCTGGCGGAGGCAGATAAAGAATAACGGCCCCACGATGTGGTGAATCAACTTCGATGACTCGAGAAGATATATCCAACCGTACTCGATGTTCTGTCATCCAGTTTGTCCCCAGTATAACATCGATACCCTCCAAACTTAATAAAACTAAATCAGTTTTAATCTCTTTACTACCCAGTTGAATTGGCACACTTTTAACTATTTGGTTAGAAGTGATATTTCCACCAGGGGTAGAAATCATATATGACCCCTGGATAGGACAAGATTCAAGTCCTAGTCGGGTTCCACAGTTGTTATTAATAAAGCTATGTGTTGCTCCAGAGTCAAATAAAGTAACAACTGGTTGGTGGTGAATAGAAAATGTACCCGACATGACAGGAGCTCCATCTGGAAGTTCCGCCAAAGTGGTGAAGTTAATCCGTCCTTGACGGACTTGCATCACCGGCTTCTTTCCCTTATTCTGGTTTCCCTGGTTGGAGCTCTGCCCTGGAATGGATTTCTTAGGCCGCGGGCAATCTCGAATGAGATGATCCGCACTTCCGCAATTGTAGCAGCGATAGTTGTTGCCCTTCTGTGGCACTTGCGGAACATTTGGCCGTTGGCCAGATTGTTGTGCTTGTTGCGGGGGCACAGGAGGTCTGAACCTTCCTTGCTGCTGAGGCGGCCTAAAAACCAATCTTCCCGTAGGGGCATTGCGTTGTGGTGCTCTGGGCGGCGTATTGGGAACAACCCGATACCTCGGTGGTTGAGCACTTGAGGATCCGGCAGGGTTCTTTCGCTTCTTCTCGGCATAATGTGCCACAATGCAGTCTTCTTGAGTCAAGGCCATGTTGACCAACTCACTGAAAGTGTTTGCCTTCACAAGGTTCAGGCGTTCTTTGAGTTTGGTGTTAAGGCCTCGGCGAAAACGGTCTTGCTTCTTGGTATCATTATCTGCATGATACCCTGCGTACTGGCACAGATGATTGAAATTCTGTGCGTACTGCAAAACTGTATTGGCACCTTGTGTGAGGGCAAGGAACTCGTTAAGCTTTCACTCCAATAATCCTGCGGGTATATAATGCGCTCGGAAAGCAACCTGAAATTCATCCCATGTGATGACATGCCCTGCAGGTTGCATGGCATAAAAATTGTCCCACCAGATTCTAGCAGCACCACGAAGTTGTTGAGCAGCAAAAGAAGCCTTGCTAGAATCCGCACATGGTATGGTTAGGAGAGCGAACTTCGACTCGATAATGTGGAGCCAGGCATCGGCATCTAATGGTTCCTCGGCCTTACTGAAGAAAGGCGGCTGGGTACTAAGGAAATCTTGGTAGCTAGCCACAGGAGGATTACGATCATCCCTACCTCCTCGGAATTGTTGCTGCTGATTCAGTTGAGCTTGAACCAACATATTAAGTAATTCCGTTTGCCGAGCCATGACTTCGGCAAGGTTGGGAGGAGGTGGTGGTGGTTGCTGAGAACCACTAGCTTGATCAGCCCTGAAACCCTCGGGGGTTCCTCTTGTAGCTCCAACCATCTGAAATAAAGGAGATGTCCATTATTAACCATATATCCTTACTCCCAATTTCAGAAGACATAATCAATGCATATATTCCGCAAATCATCTTATCTCAAAATTTAAAGATAATGAACAAGATGATGAAACCGGAAATTATATTACATTGCTAACTCAGATAGTTCTCACATCGCATGTCAAAGGTTCACTACATAGGCCATCTATGTTACATCAAATGGCGGGAAGTTTGACTACTTAAACTATTACATTTCCTTAAATTACATCTCGAAAGCTGACGATTTTACTAAAAATCGTCGAAATTTCCTACAGAAGACTGACTGCCAGAAAGAGAGTGATGGGGACTAATAACAGGGTCCCCATGCTCAGAATCAATTTCTGAAATACCCTCAATTTCCTCTGGGTCTTCTTCTTCTTCCTCTTCAGGTACGAGGGGTATAGCAAGAAGGATGGGTTGCTGCTGTAATTCTTCAATATGCGCCTGAGCATCATCCGCTTCGAGCATCAGATCATGAATATGCTCTTGTAGAAATTCTATAACAGCATCACGTTGGGTGATAAGATGATCACTCTCCATGATCTGATCTTCGCGGTGAAGAATTGTTTCATCTCTAGCTGCAATGATTTCATCTTTTTGGGTTACCAAAGCTTGTAGCTCTTCTATTTGGGTCACTCGGTGATCAGCATTCCGATAGTGGCCTTGAGCCACACTGGTTATCTGATTTACCCCATGACGCAGTAGCTTTTGGTAACGGTATTGCACATCCATAAACCTGGTAACGATACGGACGGTTTCTTCAGCTACATCCCCTAACAAATGACCATAATGGTCTGTCCGAACATCCCAGTCCGAATTACTTGGGTCTATGGTAGGAAATAACCCAATAGGATATGCAGCAACTTCAATCGGATGTTGATTGCAGAAGAGTTTGATTCCTTCTAAAGCAGCAGTTTCAAGAGTATCTACTAAACGATATCCAACCACTTCCACTTCTATGGGAGGCCATAAGGAGCGGAAAGGGTGTTGAGGAATTATCATCTTAACCCTGCAGCGGAAAACTCCTTCTTCAAGATACTCTACCCCATCATACATAGGAGGCTCTGTATAATGGAACATACTCAAGGATTCCCACAAAAGATGATGAAACCCTTCCCAATGTAAACCATTGGTGTGAAAGTGCCCCTCCTGATCCCAAAAGGTACTAGTAGGAGCAGCCATCTGCGACAACAATGCAAATGGTAAGATATTTTTACCCTGTTGAAAAAGCTTACAAGGTAAAATGGATTAAGATAGTGAATTCTGATAATAGCAAAGGCTGGAAATCAGATGGATGACTAAGATACCCATCTAAGGATTCTTACTTACCCAAATTAAGAAATACCGACACATTGCCTATTTCTTAATTTAAACATTTAATTTGTTTATTTAAAGGATTTATGCATGCACGTACTAAACGATCTCACAACTAAAAATAACTGCCAAGTAATCTTGGTCTTACGTGGTTAGTTACGGTGGCACAATATAAATACGTCTCTCCCTATTAACTAGTCGATAAACCCTGTTCGTCCTAGTTTCGGAATCGTGGTTAGTGTACCTGCAGAAAACCACAATGCATATATATATATCCAATGAACCTTTCATGCCAGCATGTCATGAAAGCGTCCCCATTCATTACTGTTCACTATAGAAACAGCATCTGTACAATTACCGCCGTACAGACAACGTTAACATACGTTATTGAATAACGTATTCACGGGGTACCGCAAAATGCGGGGGTATGAACAGCGATCGCCATACCCTGCGCCGAACCATATACTCCCAATGTAGTCAACCAAGGTTGGTACATTGGCAGCATCTCAAGTAGGCCACTGCTTGAGAAACAGCGTTCGGTTCGCATCACCGACAGGAAGGCCAAGCTCCCTCAGTTGGCTGAGGATTCTTACCTTCTTACCTCCCGATCGAAGATGTCGTTACATAATGTAAAGTTGAATTGTGCATGAAAGTAAGTTTTCAACTGAAAAGTAATGCTAGAAGTTAGTCATATATATACATATCACAGCCACCTTTAATTCCCATAATAGTATTACCCTAGGGCTTACGTACTATACATAATCCTTAACGAACCAACGTAGTTCGCAAATACTTGATTAATGAAATTTTATACTAAAAATTACTTTTTAAGGCTAATTATATCTCCAGGGTACACTTGTTAGCTCTGATACCAGCTGTGGCAGAACCAACCTGAATTATACCGACTCAAGTACGCGAGTCCTCACTGGAGGGCTACCTCGCACTTCAAACGGTATAAAACTATTGGTCTGTCGGGTAACGTCCCGATGAACCACCGAGCGCAGGATCCAACAAGGTACCTCACACGAAGGTGAGTCCAGAGATACAATGCCCAAAATAATTTACACCACAGGCAGTTATATTACAAAAGTACACAAAATAACATTTGTTCTTACAGAAGAGAGTTTATTACATCACAAGTTCGAGTTTCTGATTAAAGTAGCGGAATATGAAAAGCGTAGTTATTATACACGGCGTCATTACAGATATTATGCTAGCCCTGGCATAATATCACTCGGCGGGGTCTGTGTTGGCCGGGGACGGATCCCATTCCACGGACCAACCATCAGGCAAAGGGTAAGGCCACGGTGTAATGAACGCGGGCTCCTCAGAAGGATTACCTGGAGTAAATAAATGAAAGCAAGGCTGAGTATACTAATACTCAGCAAGACTTACCCGGAATTGGGTATATCTTAGCCCATAACTAGACTCATGTAACACCCTAAGGTAAATACCCCCAATTTTTAATAAATTTATTTGGGCTTGAATAAATTTTCCAGCGTTCTCTCTAAATTGTCTCGTATTTAAAGTAATTTCATAACGCAAGTAATTAAAATTTATTATAAGTCAACTTGCTTGTGCATTCATGCTGCTGCATGGTTTTGTTGTGTGGGTTTGAATTCAAATTTATTTTGGATTCAAGTGGAATGGTTTGAATGTTTGAGTGTAGGAAAGAAATAGGAAAAAGAAGGGAAAAGAAAGAGCCAGCCCAACCCTCTCTCCCAGCCCAGCCCGACCCAGTTTCCCTTTCTCTCTCCCGCACGGGCTCTCTCTTCCCTGGCCCACTTTCTCCCATCGGGCCTCCTTCTCTCTCTCTTCCTTTCCTCTCCGCGTGGGCTGCACGCTGGCCCATCCCCTCCTCCTCTCAGCCGAGCGCCCCGGCCCGTCTCCACCTCCTCTCCTTCCTTCTTTCCCCCGCGTGGGCCGTCCTAGCCAGCGCACGCACTCGCTCTGGCCCAGCGCACCGCTCTCTCGTTCAGCCCGCGACGCAGCGCTCCTTTCTCCCGCTGACAGACCGGCCCCACCGGTCATCCCCTTCCACCTCCCTTCCTTCCTCCCTTCCTCTGTTTTCCCCGGCGCCCAACAAACTCCGAGGTCTCCGGTGAGCTGCGCTCCTCGGGCCCGCGCGCCAGGGCGCCGCAGCCGCCTTACAAAGCCGCCGCCTGCACCTAGGGTTCCCCCAAGTCGCCGCCATACCCCCGCACGCCTAACCCTAGCCGCCAATCGCGCTGCCGCCGCCGGTGCCGCGGGCCGCCGCCGTGCCGTCGTTTCGCCGCTCTCTGACGTCGCTCGGGCACCGTGGGCTTACCCCGGGGTGGTAAGGATCCTCCCCCGCCTCTCTTTCCCCTCGGTCCCGCTTCTCCGCGGCCGCGCGCGCTCGCCGGCGTTCCCGAGCCGCACGTCGCCGTCGCCCCGCCGCTACGGCCGATTTGGCTGCCCCCTTTCCCCTCAAATCGTTTCCCCGTGCTTCCCTCTCTCTCCCCGTGCCGTCCATACCCCGAATCGAGGCCGGGAGCGCTCGGACGCGTGCTCTCCGGCGAGCCTCCGCCGCGCCCAACGCCTATCCCCCGCCGGAGCCGGCCGGAGATCTGTCCGCCGTCCGATCCAACTCTAACGGTCTGGATTAGATCCAGACCGGTACTCAACCCGCGCCGCACGATTTCAAACCGACGGATCGGATTAGATCTCGATCAGCTTTAGATCTCAGCCACACGTTTTGAATCTGGTGGACCGCGTGAATCCCAGCCCTAGATCTCCCTCGACCGTCCGATCTTGATCCAAGCGTCCAGATCCGCAGATACCCCTTCGCTTAGTGGATCTAATCCCAGCCGCTCGATCCGGATCTAAGAGCCCAGAACAGATCTTACCGCTTCGGTTCTGTCTTTTTGCTAAAGAGCCCTCGCCTTTTTGGGGAATTAACCCGCGGTCCACCCGTAGCTCAAAAGAAATTACGGATAGGTCCTGTTTTATGCCTTTAGGCCCCTGGCTTCTCTGGATTTTGAACCCGCAGTCCATCTCTTGAGTTTTCTCGAGCTAGCCCCTAGATCTAGGCTTTAATTACGTTTTAGTCCTCGGTTTTTGTCCAGAAGCCCCTGGAAGCTCCAGTTTTCTTACAAATAGGTCCCTGGATCCTGTTTTAAGCGTAGTTTTCGCGTTTTAGCTCCGTTTTAGGTGTTCTTTATATCCACGCGATCGTTGTAACGCGTAGAATAGATCTAGGCCAGTTTCACGTGTTGTTTTATTGTATTGGTGTACTGTTTTTCTTATATTTTGCTATTGTTTGCATGTGTGTGCATGTGTGGCCCATGTCTTGCTGTTACGATCGTGAGTAGACGCGGGAGCCTTTGGATCAGTATCCGGAGCAGCCGTCTTCCGAGCAGTTCGAGCAGCAGCCGGGAGAGTACGAGGAAGGCAAGTATAACATGAACCTCCTATCACTTTTTAATACAATTTCATACTGCATTTTAATACTGTATACCTATAAGGACTTTCCTAGCCACCTTTATATCCTTTATATATATCCTTTGGGATTGCATTATGGTTAGTTGTGCTAGGTTGCTGCGCTATAACAAATCTTGGTCCTTTTTAATTAATTTGATTAATGGTCTTATGCAACTTAATTCTGGAGCCGACCCTCTGTGTTGTGTGCTTGAGTGGTTTGTGCGTCCTTAAAAGATGTTTTTGTTAGAAACATGGTTTAGGGGGCCAGCACGGTGCTTAGTGCTTGGTTGGCCACTCTCCATAAGGACCGGTTCATAGAGCGACAACCTGGGACAACCGCGCAACCACAAGACTGGAATGGGACGGTCTTGACTCACTAATTAGGTCGGGTTGGTTCGGGAGTAACTTACCTGCGTGGGCAAGAGGGGTGGTAAGCTTCAATGGTCCCTGCTCCTCCGGCTTGGTCTGTGCTGTGTGTCTTGTACCCCCGGAGGTGGGCCCCATCGTCGCTGATCCAGAATCCTTAGCGGTTACACCTTACCAACGTGATCCTTTGTAACGGTCTCGTAGTGTGCTTGCTAGCCATCTCACCTAAGGAAGTGTGATGAACAACTAGCGTAGTTCACGACTTGTGGGTAAAGTTGTGCAACCTCTCGAGAGTGTAAAACTGATATATCAGCTGTGCTCACAGTCATGAGCGGCCCAGATCCTCCGTCTGATTAGTGGGGTTATCAACCTTTGACGAGGGCGATTCCCCGGGTGGTTTTGGGTTTGGATGGTTCTCAGTAGTTCTTAATTAATATTGATTAATTCTTATGCAATTTGGGTTATGGTAATTCATCCACTTGTAGTAATTAGCTTTAATAAAAGTTTGCCAAGATTAAAAGCTAATGCAGTTGAGTCAGCTAACCTTAGAGCCTCATGCTCGTGTTATACTTGTTGAGTACTAGTTTGTACTCACACTTGCCTCTCTACTCTTCTGTTCTACTTCGGATATCTTCGACTGCTGCTCAGTGCCCGGCAACGTGGAGGATTACGTCAGTGGCTTCGACGACTTCTAGGCGTTTGTCTCCCAGTCGACGTCCCTGTGGCGCCCAGCTTTTCATGTATCTCTTTTACGCTTCCGCAACTCTTGAACCGATTCTTGATTCGGTTGTAATGAAACAATTTATTCATGATCTATTTACGATTTATATTAATGTTATTCGTGACATGTGTTGTGATATCTTGATAATCTGTTGTATATATGCGTGACTTGATCCTGGCGCATATATGATTGCTCGATTTATGTTCTTATAAATCGGGTGTGACAGATTGGTATCAGAGCCGTGTCGACTGTAGGACGAAGCCTAGACAAATCTGGACGAGTTTAGGACTTCTTTTCACTTGCCTTGCTTCCGCAAATCTTCAAGCATCATTTTCTGCTTCTATTCCTTGAGTCTTAAGCCCTTGATTTGCTACTTTTCCCCGTCTTTTCTGAGAATTAACTTGAGCTTTCCGTAGACGTTGGCCTGAGTCGCCTAATCTTACAAGATCTAAGTTTAGGTTGTCCCGATAAAAATACGCTAGAACGAGTGTGTTGGTCGAGTGGTGTGATAAACTCGACTAAATTGTGAACATTGAATATTTGTTATTGTGCAAATGTTTGATTTGGATTTTTGGTTGATTGCATAGCCTAGTAATTAAACTTATTCATGCAAATCGACCCTAACACAACTTGAACGAAATAATAAAATTGAGTTAGAACGTTGGGGGTAAAACCTATATTCCTTTCTTTCTGACATATCTTCCCGAAGTTTTATTTCCTCAGCTACACCATATCCTTCCTCATAATTGTCGTTTGTTGCAATCAGATGGTGAACACTAGGCGTACCGGTTCCGGTTCTGACCAGCAGGAGCAGAACAATCAGGGTACCGGCCAGCAGACGCCGTTACCGATGCCGCCACCACTGACCCCGGAGCAGTTCTTCCAGCTCCAGATGCAGATGATGGCTACCCTGAACAACACTGTTCAGGCTCTGCAGCAGATTCATGCTCAGCCCCCGCCTCCTCCGCCACCTCAGCCCCGTGATCGGCGTGCGGATTTTCTGAGAGGTCATCCTCCGACCTTCTCTCACGCCACGGACCCACTCCAAGCGGACGACTGGCTTCGCTCGGTGGAGCGCCAGTTGGTTGTTGCGCAGTGCGACGACCGGGAGCGAGTCCTTTACGCAGCAGGGCAGCTGCGAGGCTCCGCTCTTGACTGGTGGGAGTCCTACCCAGCTCGGGATCGTGATGCTCTCACGTGGGACCAGTTCCGTGAGCATTTCAGGAACCATCACATTCCTGAGGGCATCATGAAGATGAAGCAGAAGGAGTTTCGTGCCCTTAAGCAGGTAATTCTGAATAAAATTATCTGCAATTTCTTTTGAGCTTTTGATCTATCCTTGACCTCTTCTGTAAAATCCTAACACATTGAGCGATTCCATCCTTGTTATCTGTGTTCGTTGTTTCAGGGATCTATGACGGTGACGGAGTACCGTGACCGTTTCCTTCAGCTGGCTCGCTATGCCCCTGCTGACGTCGCCCGTGACAGCGATAAGCAGGAGTATTTCAAGGAAAGACTGGATGATCACATCCAGTATGCGTTGCTGAACCACCGCTTCGACAACTTCAACCAGCTGGTTGATGCTGCACTCAACACCGAGCGCAAGCGCCGGGAGATTGAGGATAAGAAGAGGAAGATGGCTCCATCCTCTTCGGGCAGCAACACTCGTCCCCGCTATCAGCATCCACAGCAGCAGCAGCAGAGGCCGCCCCAGCAGTACCAGCAGCGGCAGCAGTTTCCACCTCGTCCTCCGCAGCAGGCAGGACCAGTTCAGAGGCTTCCAGCGCCTCCGGCTCCACCAGCTCCGAGGCAGGGAGTGCCTACTCCTCCTGCCGGGCAGCAGACCGCTGCATTCCCGCGAGTGTGCTTCCACTGCGGCGAGCCGGGGCACTACGCCAACGTCTGCCCTCGGAAGGCGCAGGCAGGACAGCAGGGACGTGCAGCACCGCCCAAGGCCCCAGCTCAGGGCAGGGTGAACCACGTGACGGCCGAGTCAGCAGTCGAAGCTCCTAACGTGGTTATTGGTACGTTCATGGTCAACACCCATCCTGCTACAGTGCTTTTTGATACTGGTGCTACGCATTCTTTCATCACCCAGTCTTTTGTTGAGCATCATGGTATTCCTACTAGCACATTAAAGAGGTGCATGTTAGTATCTTCACCGGGAGGACAGTTGAGGTCTCATATCTTCTGTCCCAGAGTCAGTGTGGCCATAAGGGGGGTAGATTTCAGTGCGAATCTGATGGTGCTAGACACCAAGGGCATTGATGTGATCCTCGGGATGGAGACTCTCGCTAAGTGGGGAGTCCGGATAGATTGTGCTCAGAGGACTGTTCTTCTGTCAGCACCGGATGGTCAGGAGATCACTGTTGGAGCTACAGAGCCTTCTGGATTTCTTCATCAGATGGAGGCTAGACCCACGGATGGTATTCGCGTGGTGTCTGAATTCCCGGATGTTTTTCCGGATGATTTGCCAGGTATGCCGCCTGATCGCGACATTGAGTTTTCTATTGATCTCTTGCCTGGCACAGCTCCTATTGCTAAGAGGCCCTATCGTATGGCACCTGTTGAGCATGAGGAAGTTAAGAAGACTATTGATGAGTTGCTAGCCAAGGGCTATATTCGTCGCAGTTTCTCTCCTTGGGCTTTTCCTGTATTGCTTGTAGAGAAGAAGGATGGCGCGAAGAGAATGTGCGTCGATTATCGGGATCTGAATGCAGTCACTATCAAGAACAAGCATCCATTGCCCCGTATTGAGGATCTTTTCGATCAGCTTCAGGGTGCTTGTGTATTCTCGAAGATCGATCTGCGTTCGGGTTATCATCAGCTGAAGATTCGTCCTGAGGATATCCCGAAGACGGCGTTCACTTGCAAGTATGGGTTATACGAGTATACGGTCATGTCTTTTGGCTTGACTAATGCTCCGGCTTTCTTTATGCATCTGATGAACAAGGTTTTCATGGATTATCTGGACACCTTTGTGGTGATATTTATTGATGATATCCTGATATATTCCAAGTCAGAAGCAGAGCATGAGAAACATCTGAGGCTTGTGTTGCAGAGGCTCAGAGAGCACAAGCTGTATGCCAAGCTCAGCAAGTGCGAGTTCTGGATTGACGAGGTTCCATTCCTCGGTCATGTCATCTCCAAGGGAGGTATTGCTGTGGACCCCGGAAAGGTGAAGGATGTGCTTGACTGGGTTGTACCGCAGACAGTGAAGGAAGTCCGCTCTTTTCTGGGCTTAGCAGGTTATTATCGGAGGTTCATCGAGAATTTCTCCAAGATTGCGAAGCCGTTGACTTCCTTGCTGGAGAAGGACGTGGGTTTCTTTTGGACTGATAAGCGTCAGAATGCCTTCGAGGAGTTGAAGAAGAGGTTGACTACGGCGCCAGTCCTTACTCTGCCAGACCAGAGCAAGAGGTTCACAGTGTATTGTGATGCTTCGAGGGATGGTCTTGGTTGCGTTCTGATGCAGGAAGGCAGAGTGATAGCTTATGCCTCGCGGCAGTTGCGCCGGCACGAGCTGAATTATCCCACTCATGATCTGGAGTTAGCCGCAGTTGTGCATGCTCTGAAGATATGGAGGCATTACTTGTTTGGGCAGAGGTGTGACATTTACACCGATCACAAGAGCCTCAAGTATATTTTCACGCAGAGTGAGCTGAATATGCGGCAGAGAAGATGGCTAGAGTTGGTCAAGGATTATGACCTGGAGATTCACTATCATCCGGGCAAGGCTAATGTTGTAGCAGATGCTCTGAGCAGGAAGAGCTATGTTAACATGGCCGTGGCTTTTCAGATGCCTCAGGAGTTATGTGAGGAGTTTGAGCAGTTGAGCCTGGGTTTCTTGCATCACACCTCGGGTGCAGCATTCGAGGCAGAGCCCACTCTAGAGGCAGAGATCAGGCAGCATCAGAAAGATGACAAGAAGCTGCAGGAAATCCGTGACCTGATCAAGATTGGCAAGGCACCTCATTTCAGGGAGGATGATCAGGGTACCTTGTGGTACAAGGGTCGTATATGTGTGTCGGATGTGAATGACCTCAGAAAGTTGATTCTAAGTGAGGCTCATGATACGGCATATTCTATTCATCCAGGCAGTACGAAGATGTATTACGACCTGAAGGAACGATTCTGGTGGTATGGAATGAAGCGTTCCGTTGCGGAGTACGTGGCTATCTGCGACACTTGTCAGCGTGTCAAGGCAGAGCATCAGAGGCCAGCGGGCCTATTGCAGCCATTGAAGATTCCAGAGTGGAAATGGGAGGAAATCACCATGGACTTCATTGTTGGCTTGCCTCGTACTCAGAAGGGGTACAACTCTATATGGGTAGTAGTGGATCGGTTGACGAAGGTTGCTCACTTCATTCCGGTGAACACTACTTACTCCGGTGCTAGACTCGCAGAGTTGTACATCTCCAGGATTGTATGTCTGCATGGTGTTCCTAAGAAGATCATATCTGATCGAGGATCTCAGTTCACTTCACGGTTCTGGGAGCAGTTGCATGATTCGTTGGATACGAAGCTGCGCTTCAGTACCGCTTATCATCCCCAGACAGATGGGCAGACAGAAAGAACCAACCAAGTGTTGGAGGATATGCTCCGAGCCTGTGCTATTCAGTATGGTACCAGCTGGGATAAATGCCTGCCGTATGCGGAGTTTTCGTATAACAACAGTTATCAGGCCAGTCTGAAGAAGTCTCCTTTCGAGGCCCTGTATGGTCGGAAGTGCAGGACTCCTCTGTATTGGGATCAGATTGGCGAGAGGCAGGTGTTTGGTCCGGATATTGTTGAAGAGGCAGAACAGTTGGTACAGCAGGTGCGAGAGAACCTGAGGGTCGCACAGACTCGTCAGAAGAGCTATGCGGATGTTCGTCGCCGAGATTTGACCTTTGCAGTGGGCGATCATGTGTACCTGAAGGTCTCGCCGATGAGGGGAATCCGCAGGTTTAATGTGAGAGGAAAGCTAGCTCCACGATACATTGGTCCGTTCAAGGTGTTGGAACGGAAAGGTGAGGTGGCATATCGTTTGGAGTTGCCTCCAAATCTCTCAGGAGTGCACGATGTATTTCACGTGTCTCAGCTAAAGAAGTGCTTGAGGGTGCCAGAAGAGCAAGCACCGATAGAAGGGCTGGATGTGCAGGAGGATCTGACCTATGTCGAGCATCCGGTGAAGATTTTGGAGACATCTGAGAGAGTCACCCGGAACAAGAGGATCAAGATGTGCCGTGTTCAGTGGAGTCATCACACGGAGGATGAGGCTACTTGGGAGCGAGAAGATGAGCTGAGGAAGACATATCCCGATCTCTTTGCTAGCTAGCCTATCCGAATCTCGGGACGAGATTCCTGTAAGGGGGGTAGGTTTGTAACACCCTAAGGTAAATACCCCCAATTTTTAATAAATTTATTTGGGCTTGAATAAATTTTCCAGCGTTCTCTCTAAATTGTCTCGTATTTAAAGTAATTTCATAACGCAAGTAATTAAAATTTATTATAAGTCAACTTGCTTGTGCATTCATGCTGCTGCATGGTTTTGTTGTGTGGGTTTGAATTCAAATTTATTTTGGATTCAAGTGGAATGGTTTGAATGTTTGAGTGTAGGAAAGAAATAGGAAAAAGAAGGGAAAAGAAAGAGCCAGCCCAACCCTCTCTCCCAGCCCAGCCCGACCCAGTTTCCCTTTCTCTCTCCCGCACGGGCTCTCTCTTCCCTGGCCCACTTTCTCCCATCGGGCCTCCTTCTCTCTCTCTTCCTTTCCTCTCCGCGTGGGCTGCACGCTGGCCCATCCCCTCCTCCTCTCAGCCGAGCGCCCCGGCCCGTCTCCACCTCCTCTCCTTCCTTCTTTCCCCCGCGTGGGCCGTCCTAGCCAGCGCACGCACTCGCTCTGGCCCAGCGCACCGCTCTCTCGTTCAGCCCGCGACGCAGCGCTCCTTTCTCCCGCTGACAGACCGGCCCCACCGGTCATCCCCTTCCACCTCCCTTCCTTCCTCCCTTCCTCTGTTTTCCCCGGCGCCCAACAAACTCCGAGGTCTCCGGTGAGCTGCGCTCCTCGGGCCCGCGCGCCAGGGCGCCGCAGCCGCCTTACAAAGCCGCCGCCTGCACCTAGGGTTCCCCCAAGTCGCCGCCATACCCCCGCACGCCTAACCCTAGCCGCCAATCGCGCTGCCGCCGCCGGTGCCGCGGGCCGCCGCCGTGCCGTCGTTTCGCCGCTCTCTGACGTCGCTCGGGCACCGTGGGCTTACCCCGGGGTGGTAAGGATCCTCCCCCGCCTCTCTTTCCCCTCGGTCCCGCTTCTCCGCGGCCGCGCGCGCTCGCCGGCGTTCCCGAGCCGCACGTCGCCGTCGCCCCGCCGCTACGGCCGATTTGGCTGCCCCCTTTCCCCTCAAATCGTTTCCCCGTGCTTCCCTCTCTCTCCCCGTGCCGTCCATACCCCGAATCGAGGCCGGGAGCGCTCGGACGCGTGCTCTCCGGCGAGCCTCCGCCGCGCCCAACGCCTATCCCCCGCCGGAGCCGGCCGGAGATCTGTCCGCCGTCCGATCCAACTCTAACGGTCTGGATTAGATCCAGACCGGTACTCAACCCGCGCCGCACGATTTCAAACCGACGGATCGGATTAGATCTCGATCAGCTTTAGATCTCAGCCACACGTTTTGAATCTGGTGGACCGCGTGAATCCCAGCCCTAGATCTCCCTCGACCGTCCGATCTTGATCCAAGCGTCCAGATCCGCAGATACCCCTTCGCTTAGTGGATCTAATCCCAGCCGCTCGATCCGGATCTAAGAGCCCAGAACAGATCTTACCGCTTCGGTTCTGTCTTTTTGCTAAAGAGCCCTCGCCTTTTTGGGGAATTAACCCGCGGTCCACCCGTAGCTCAAAAGAAATTACGGATAGGTCCTGTTTTATGCCTTTAGGCCCCTGGCTTCTCTGGATTTTGAACCCGCAGTCCATCTCTTGAGTTTTCTCGAGCTAGCCCCTAGATCTAGGCTTTAATTACATTTTAGTCCTCGGTTTTTGTCCAGAAGCCCCTGGAAGCTCCAGTTTTCTTACAAATAGGTCCCTGGATCCTGTTTTAAGCGTAGTTTTCGCGTTTTAGCTCCGTTTTAGGTGTTCTTTATATCCACGCGATCGTTGTAACGCGTAGAATAGATCTAGGCCAGTTTCACGTGTTGTTTTATTGTATTGGTGTACTGTTTTTCTTATATTTTGCTATTGTTTGCATGTGTGTGCATGTGTGGCCCATGTCTTGCTGTTACGATCGTGAGTAGACGCGGGAGCCTTTGGATCAGTATCCGGAGCAGCCGTCTTCCGAGCAGTTCGAGCAGCAGCCGGGAGAGTACGAGGAAGGCAAGTATAACATGAACCTCCTATCACTTTTTAATACAATTTCATACTGCATTTTAATACTGTATACCTATAAGGACTTTCCTAGCCACCTTTATATCCTTTATATATATCCTTTGGGATTGCATTATGGTTAGTTGTGCTAGGTTGCTGCGCTATAACAAATCTTGGTCCTTTTTAATTAATTTGATTAATGGTCTTATGCAACTTAATTCTGGAGCCGACCCTCTGTGCTGTGTGCTTGAGTGGTTTGTGCGTCCTTAAAAGATGTTTTTGTTAGAAACATGGTTTAGGGGGCCAGCACGGTGCTTAGTGCTTGGTTGGCCACTCTCCATAAGGACCGGTTCATAGAGCGACAACCTGGGACAACCGCGCAACCACAAGACTGGAATGGGACGGTCTTGACTCACTAATTAGGTCGGGTTGGTTCGGGAGTAACTTACCTGCGTGGGCAAGAGGGGTGGTAAGCTTCAATGGTCCCTGCTCCTCCGGCTTGGTCTGTGCTGTGTGTCTTGTACCCCCGGAGGTGGGCCCCATCGTCGCTGATCCAGAATCCTTAGCGGTTACACCTTACCAACGTGATCCTTTGTAACGGTCTCGTAGTGTGCTTGCTAGCCATCTCACCTAAGGAAGTGTGATGAACAACTAGCGTAGTTCACGACTTGTGGGTAAAGTTGTGCAACCTCTCGAGAGTGTAAAACTGATATATCAGCTGTGCTCACAGTCATGAGCGGCCCAGATCCTCCGTCTGATTAGTGGGGTTATCAACCTTTGACGAGGGCGATTCCCCGGGTGGTTTTGGGTTTGGATGGTTCTCAGTAGTTCTTAATTAATATTGATTAATTCTTATGCAATTTGGGTTATGGTAATTCATCCACTTGTAGTAATTAGCTTTAATAAAAGTTTGCCAAGATTAAAAGCTAATGCAGTTGAGTCAGCTAACCTTAGAGCCTCATGCTCGTGTTATACTTGTTGAGTACTAGTTTGTACTCACACTTGCCTCTCTACTCTTCTGTTCTACTTCGGATATCTTCGACTGCTGCTCAGTGCCCGGCAACGTGGAGGATTACGTCAGTGGCTTCGACGACTTCTAGGCGTTTGTCTCCCAGTCGACGTCCCTGTGGCGCCCAGCTTTTCATGTATCTCTTTTACGCTTCCGCAACTCTTGAACCGATTCTTGATTCGGTTGTAATGAAACAATTTATTCATGATCTATTTACGATTTATATTAATGTTATTCGTGACATGTGTTGTGATATCTTGATAATCTGTTGTATATATGCGTGACTTGATCCTGGCGCATATATGATTACTCGATTTATGTTCTTATAAATCGGGTGTGACAACTCATGCTGGCTTTTAGCTTTGGGTAGGGTTTTCAGCTGAAAAGCAACAAAGAGTAGATCCTTATTTTCAATTTTTAGCTTTCAGGTTCTAGTTGAATTAACCATCTTAAGTAAGCACCTATAACTATCCAATCATGGTAGAATCTTTACTTAAACATCATCTTTGATGATCAAATAGTTGCTCTTGTTACTCTATGTGATAAAGGGGATAAGCAGTCTCATACATCGTGAGAGGCGGACGATTCTGAATCGAGATTCAACCCTTGCAAGGTAAACCTAACACACACTCTTGGAACACCACAGGGTAATTCCGAAGCAACCGTTTGCCTTTCATTCCGACTCGTGGATCAGATCCACCACAAGCGACTGCAGGTCATATGCACATCCAAAGTGCAGGAAGTACGTCTGTAGCGCGACTACAAAACCCGTACTCCTGGTTGCCCAGCAACACATATGCCTACACGTCGAACAAAGTAACAAAAAGAAGCAAATACATGTGGTGGGAGGTATGTCCACTCCTCGGGCCGATCGGTTACTAGGCTTACCGCTTACCATATTTCACGGCATGTGGCTAGTACTTTCAAACGCTTAACCACCGCTACCACACACTGCGACCTTATCAAAATTTAACAACACAGACGGGGTATCATCTTGACCATGATACCTCATAAAACTCCCGTCCGGCATCCTTATAGTGATAACAGGAATGTAAACATTACAATTCCTATATCGCGCGAGTGACAGGAAATCACTCGACTTCTACCGGTCCTATAAGCAGAGCAGCTAGTCGGACTCGAGTTCTAGTGTTCAATACATTGGTTCCTGGAGTAATGCAACTAAGTTTTCCAAACAACTCCTAAGAACTTAATGCATATAAATATATGTAAATAATATAGGTTGCAGTGTAGTAAAGTAGGGGTTATGTCCGGGGCTTGCCTTCGCTGGTGGGGTTGGGGTTAGTCAAATTATTTTCTTCCGAACCTTGGTTCGGGGCTTCAGAGAAATCTGTAACAAGAATCCCGGGGTCTTCAGAATAACCTTCTTCTTGTTCCGGGATCAACTGATAATCCCCGTCAGCGAGAGTGGTCGAGTCTACATGAGATGCAAATTACGAGTTATAGAATGCCTTTACCTTTAGTTTACTTCCCGATAAAGTTGCAATCTGATATAAATAACCTTTTATTTTGATATATCTCCTAATTACTTTGTACTGGGCAGTCATTTATTGAGTACTAATAAATTTACTTAGATTCATTAAACAATGAATTTAGCTAAGTTAAGTGTTCCATTTAGTAGCATGGAGCAGCAGGTGGTGTGGTTTCCATTAATATTTATATTAAAAACTTTACATATTAACCTTTTAATTTTAAGTTGCCATTACCTTATATATCTAATATATTATACCTAATTTAATTATCATTTAATTTCTTGGTTAAAAATTTAATAACATGCCATAATAGTACAAAACAGGACCTTAATCTATTTTCATGATTTTAGAACATTTAAAACTATATTTATTAATCATACTATGTAGACTACACATTATTTTTAACAAAATCTATACAAGAAGAAAATATTACTAAAGTACAAGATTAATTATTTTTCTTCAATTTCACATGTTAAAAGAAAATTATTGGCACTGGTTTTACTAATTTATTATTTTTCTATGAATTACTATGTAATTTTTAAGCCTACAAGCAATTAACTTTGATATTTAAATTAGGTCATCAAGCATTCAAAAACTGAAGTCGACCTTTAAAGCAAAGTTACAGATCTTTGTCTAAAGATTCTAACAAAATTTAGTTTACCATTTTATGATTTTTCCTTAAAGAGATATGGTATTTCTAAGTTAACAGCAAAAAATTACATAAGGAGGTCCTTGGCTACTATTCCACTGAGTCTAGGGCTTTGCAAGAAACCCCCTGGGTTTCTTTTCCTTCTAACCCGAGGTCCCTGGCTGGGAACCCGAACAGAGCAGAGTGGTGGCGGCCGTGTTCCGGCGACGGTGGTCGCCGGCGGTGAGGTCCAAGGGCAGGAATCGGGTCAGGGGCTTACTGCGGTCGTGTTGGGCTACGTGTCGTGGACGAGGACGGCCGGAACAGTGAAGTTCGACTTGAACCCGAGGTGACGGCGGAGGGGTCGACGGCGACGAGGGTGCTCCGGCGATGAACGGGGGCCAAGATCCTGCGCACGAGAACCAGTGAGCCGTGAGGAACGTGCACGTGCCATCAATTTGATGAAAACATGCTGGATCAAGAGAGTTCGACGGAGACCGAGGCGGCGGCGGCGAGGAAGATCGCCGGCGAGCGTCGGGAAGACGCTGTGGTGCACCAGAGGGTCAATGGATGGGTCGGACAGCTTCAAGGGGATGATGTGGTTCTGTTAAGGGTGATGTGGTGGCTCGGGAGTACCTGCAACGAGCTGCCCACGGTGAGGCCGAGGGCGGCGGCGGATGGCGATCGTCGGCGACGAGGTTTCAACAGAAATTGGAGGACCACGAGTGGTCGGGGAGCACCAGTGGACTACGGGTAAGCTTGTGCGTGTGCTGGCTGGGGCGGAGGTGGTCCGGTGTGGGCTGTCCACGGGCGGGTGATGCACGGCCGGAGAGGAACGGGACGACGGCGAGGAAATGCCGTTCGGTTTCGGGAAAATTGGACACTGGGAGTAGCAGCTCAGCGTGTGGGTGTTGTTGTGGTGCTGCTGCGCGCGAAAGGGAGAGGGTTAATGCACCGGGGTAGCCTGTCCACGACGGCGAGGAGGTGGCGGCCGGAAAAGGGCTCGGGCACGTCGTGGCGCGCGTGGGAGAAGCCACCAGGGGAGAGGAAAGAAGCCGAGACTGGGAGGGGATGACGCGTGGAAGAGTTTTGCAGCTGGAGGTGGCGCTCGGGGCGCGGGATCGACGGCGAGCGGCGGGGGCAGAAGCGGCGCAGAGAGGGAAGCGGCGCGCGCCAGAGGAAGACGAAGCAGGGGGTGTCAGGAGGACTAATTCGTAAATTCCAAAGAGTTCAGGGACCCCACTGTAATCTAAAGTTTTCTCACTGCTACAAGGGTCAAATGGAAAAGTGTTCAACATGAAAGTTGTAGAGAATTTCAAATCCTACAAGATTTCTTTAGGGTTCAAGTTCCAAATCTCAAAGAATAAAGTTTTATTTTAAACTTTAGAGTGTCATTCAATTTATACACTTTGTCTTGTAATTCCAACAATTTGCTTTAATGCTTAGGGTCTTTTTGCAAGTTTTCCTGCAGTCATCATTACTAGTTCTTTTTACACTTTAGTCCTTAGGTAAAATTGAGTTTTACTTTTATCTTTTACCATTTCACATGTAAATCCTTATATGTTTGTAATAATTACATAAAGGTCCTTAATTTCATATTAAGCCTATTTCCCTTAGTGTTTATTTATCTTTTGCTCTTTTCTTTTCTATAACCATCTGAAATTTGACACTTAGGATCATTTCCACATACTTGCACATGAAAATTTATAAGACTTGAAATTTACAAATGTACCCTTATTGCTTTGTACACTCGTATACACTATATCCTGCTTACATATTCTACACCTAAACTTAGTATCTATTTGATTAACTACCTGGATATCACAAAGAGATTCTTGTAATTGTTCCCAAAAGCGTGCTACGAACTGAGTGCCACAATTAGAAATGATTGTCTTTGGTACACCGTGTAGACAAACAATACGATCCAGATATATCTCAGCGTATCACTTGGCCTTATAAGTGGTGTGTACGGGAATAAAATGAGCAGTCTTTGTAAGCCTATCTACAACAACCCATACAGAATCTTGTTTCTGAGATGTATTGGGCAAACCAACAATAAAGTCTATACTGATGTCTTCCCATTTCCAAGATGGTATTGGCAGAGGTTGAAGTGTACTAGCTACTTTTAAGTGGCTAGCTTTCACTCGCTGACAAGTGTCACACTCTGCAAAAAATTTGGGCAATTTCCCTTCATCCTGGTCCACTAGAAATTTTGTTTAAGGTCCTGATACATTTTGCTACTGCCTGGATGAATAGAGAATTTGGAAAGATGTGCTTCATCAAGAATTTGCTTTCGAAGTTCATGATTTTTTGGAACGACAATGCGACTTTCAAACCATAAAGTTCCCTTGTGATCCTGATGAAAACATTTGTACTTCTCCTCTCCTTGATATAGTTTCTGCTTGATGATCCTAATACCCTCATCATGTAATTGTGCCATGATGATACGGTCATGAAGAGTGGGTTCAATAGCAATGTGATTCAAAGTTCCGTGAGGAATCATTTCCAACCTAAGTTTCTGCATTTCAGAGATAACGTCTCATTGTATGATGCGGCAGATAGGCAATTGCAATGAGCTTTGCGGCTGAATGCATCCGTGTGACAGTTCATGTACTTGTAAACTAGACATATTAACTGTTAGTGTGAAATATGTGTTGTTAGTATAAAGCTTGTGTATGTCTATGTGAAGCTTTTGAAAATTTTAAAGTGCAAGTAAAAAGGGTATTTTTGTAATTAAAGAAAAACCTAGGGTTGTTTTTGCAAAATGTATTTGGATAGGAGGTAATTTCAAAATAAGTGAAGGGTAGTTTTGCAAACATGTTTTTCTTATTTTATCCCCTGTAAAAATTATATATTTATCCAAAAGTTGCATTAGAAATGTATGTGTTGAAGTGTGTAAAAATTTTGGGTAAAGTTGTGAAAATAGGGGTATTTATGTAATTTTATAAAAGTACAAGTCCTTTTATGTAAGTATTTGAATTACAAAAGTAATTTTCAAAGTTACTTAGGACTAAAGAGTAAAATGTGCAAGTCATTATGACATGTCTATCCAATCATTACGACGTGTCTATCCCGTCATCATGACGTGTCATAAATTCTTGCATTTAGGTCCTAAATGTTATAAAATTTCACTCTTTAGGACAAAAGTAATTCAAATCCAACTTTTGTTCAAAACTTCACGTGTAAAGACATAAGTTTTGAGTTTTTGAACTTGAGCCCTAAAGCAATGTTGTAGAGTTTGAAAAACTCTCCAACTTTCATTTTGGGCATTTCTTCATTAGGGTTCTAGATTGATGAGAAATTTATGTTTTACAGAAAGATCCCTGCAGTTTTCTAAATTTGCGCACAAGTCCTTGGGAGAGTTCCACTTCTCCTTCTCTGCTCTCCCTTCCCCTGGCGCCCATCTTGTTTTTCTCCCCCACCGGCGGCATCCCTTCCCTGGCTTCATTCTTATCCACCCGGCCCCATCTCTCTCTCCCCTCCACGGGCACAAGTGCAGGCCCAAGCGCTAGGGCGCCGGCTCGGGCAAGCGGCGCGCACGGAGGCGGCTGCGGCCGGGCTCGAGCGCGCGCAGGCGGAGCACCAGGGGGCTCGCGGCTGGCGCTGGAGCGCGCGGCAGCGCGCAGCTCGGGCGGCTTGGGCGCTGCGCGCGGAGCGGGGAGGCGCTCGGGCGGTGCGCGAGCGGCTCTGCGGGCGGCGTGGAACCGGCAGGCCACGGGGGCGGTTCGGCTCAGGCGCGCGGGAACTGGCGCTGGCGCAGGGCGGAGCAGGCGCGCGCGTGCCCAGCGTGCGCGCGGCGGCGTGCAGGAGCTGGTGGAACGCGACGTGGCGGCGCGTGCGGGAGCGGACGACGCTGGCTGCGGCTCAGCGTGGTTCGGCAGAGCGACGGCGTGAGCGGCACGCGGGCTCAAGCGATGGCGTGCGCGGGGCGCAGCACAGGCGACGGCGTTAGCGGCACGTGGGCGGTGCGTGCAGGGGCCATGCGCCAGGAGAGGTGCCGCGCAGGACGATGACGTGCAGGCGTGCGTGTGCGGATGCGGGACCGGCGGCGCGTACTGAAACGGTCTGCGCGAGCTTGAGCGCGGAGCTCGCGGTGCGGGAACGCGCAGGCACACGTATGCAGAGGTGTCGGCGAGGCTGTTGGCGATGGCGCAGGAGCGGAGCTCAGGGCTCACGGTGCCGCGGCGCGGCGACTCAGCGCAGACCTGCACGGGGAAAGCAATGGAGCCGCGCGTGAAGGACGTCGGAGACCGTTGAGGAGGAAGTCGCGGACGAAGTCAGGCGGCACTGTGAACTGCTCGTGGAGAACGGAGTGGCCTGGCACGGACGGCAGCGGAAGGTGTAATCTTGATGCAGGCAGGCCTCGGTCCTCACGGAGGCGGGGAAGCGGTTATGGCGCGGCAAGCCGGAAGAAAAGGCGGTGGAGTTACAGGACCCGGAGGTCCGAGCGGAATTGAACCGGCGCGTTCGCGAGTGCGAGCGGAAGTGTTTTGCCAGTGGCCGACTCGGCTCGACTCCGCAGGCGTGTGCGTGTGCAAGGCAACAGGCCACGCGCGAGCAAGTTGAGGGCTAGTGGTGTGAGAGCAGTACAGGAACAGTGTGCAGGAGATGCGACCAGGCACGGCGATTCTGCAGGAGGCTACGCGGGTGTGCCGACCGTGTTTCTGCAGCACACGCGCGTGAGCAGTGGAGGCTTAGCCGTGAGCAGGAAAACCCTGAGGTTCGCGGAGGAGATGGCATAGCGAACCAATCCGGCTCCAACGTCTCGTCCCAAAGATCCACGACATCCAGCAGTTTCTATTCCTCATCGATCGCTCGAATGAGACCACAACACCTCGAGGAGACTCCTGAACCCCCATCGAGTTTCTTCGATCCCTGTGTGCCAGAACATCATCGCCGTGGCAAAGCCGACTGTTGTCGCCACGGGCCACCGTGAGAAGTACCCCCGACCATCTTCCACCCACTGCAACCCTTCCCGGCAAACTTCTTCATCACCCACAGAACCATGCCACTGTCGAGCACTTCTCATCGCCGATCTTGTTCGCCACGGAAATTCACTTTCCACCCATTCTTCTCCACAATCAAGGCTACCCCAAGGTTTGCCCTAACCTACTGAATCTTCCTAATACCGGCGACCCCCTTTGCCGGAACATCGTTGTCTTCAACCGGTTCTTTGTTTTCCTCGACCAGGGACTTAATTGTTTTGATTTAGAAAGTTCTAGGGTATTCTCTGTAACCTTCTTTGTTTCAAATTAGTGAACTTCTACTTTTCATAGATTTATGTAAGAAGTTCATAAATATGCAAAATCAGTTTTGTTGGAATCCTTAGGTTAAACTCTACAAGTTTATGTTGTGATCTTGAGTTGAAGTCTTTGATTTGTGATCTAGGTTAAATATTAGGGAATGAATGCTTTATTTGTACCTTATGTGATATGCATGCGTTGTAGCTGAAAGGTAAATCATAGGGTATATGTCTTAAGTAGAGATGTGTGATATCTAGTTAATCTTTCATCCGAGTACTCATGTCCCTACCATCAAAACCTTATCCTTGTCTCGATTGCCATTTCCTTAAGGTTCTTTTCATATAAGGATCTTTGTTAGTTCGTTTGTATCTGCTGCTTAACCAATACATCCATGCAGCTATGCTTTAGCGTCGGCTATCAGCTCAGCCGCTAAGCATCCGTCTCCTTTGAGCCCGTGATGCTTCTGTGTAACAGCTGTCAGCCGATGCATTTCTTTTGATATACTTCTACCATCGGCTGGTTAGCTGATCCGGTTGTTACCCTTCTAATATCAGCTACTGCCGATACAATTCTGTTATTCTGTCCTACATCGACTACACATAGTCGATGTATCGGAGTTGCACACACGACCTTAAGATTCTTGCTATCGGCCGATCCAAGCCGATTCTAGTTGTCTTTCATATCAATCTAATATGGCCGATCAATCCTTAATTTTCCCATCCTTATCCACACCCTTCTATCAGCTGATTTATCGACTGAGAGATCGGCTAGATATCTATCGGTTACATATCCTCAACCACACTCCAATCGGCTACACGTCTATAGAACATATCCCCATCGGCACAAACCTATCAGCCACATCCTCTTTAATCTAATTCCGCACTTGTGGTTCCATCAGCCTAGACCGAGTGAAGTGTTATGTTACACCTAGATCTTGTAACAGATCCAGCTTAGATAACTCCAATCGGCTGTACGTCACTCAATTGTTGTGCTGACGTAATCAAGCCGATACAACCACACCTAGTTACCTAGGATAACACTTAAGCACATCTCAGTTAAGACACAACTGCTTTAGGAATCACCCCTCTACTAAAGTAATCGATGCTTTCATCGATCAATTAGGAAATCGATGCACCCTTTCATCGACTAAACCTCTGTTGTTTCCAATCGGCTCTGTTGTAATCTTCAACGAGTAGCCGATTCTAATTAGTTGTCCACCTAAAGCTCTATCTAAGTTTAATTTCAGATCTTTTCGGTTCTTATGTGAATAGTATATTATATGAGTGCTGGATTGCAACTGTATTGTGAAGTAAGGTAGTTTTATGTGCACACTTTGAATGAAATGTTGCATTGCATGTAGATACGACTACTTCTGCAAACGTGTCGGTGTTTAACCGACTGCCCACCGAGGGATATACCCAAGGTGGTAAGTTTTGGGTGAGGGAACGTCGAGATCAGGAACTCGAAGGTGTGAAGAACATAAGACTTTAGACAGGTTCGGGCCGCACGGAGCGTAACACCCTACGTCCTGTGTGGTGGTTTGTATTCTCTTTGGTGTAGAATGACCTAATGATCTCCCGTTTTGAGGGGGTCCCTGACCTCCCTTATATATCCGAGAGGCCAGGGTTACAAAGATACTAACCAATACCAGCTGAGAAATCGTACCGGAACATATCTCGAGTAGATTCCCCCTGTATCGGTTAGCCTTATCTCTTATTTAAACAGAATAAATAAGAGATAAATAAGATGAATAAGAGATAAGACGGACTTAATCTCCTAGACCTCTTTAAACTACGCTATGTGCCCAGCCCGGTGGCCCCGGGTCTGACAAGCCCCCGAGCTCTTCGTAGCTGAGTACTGCAGGCTTATCGAGTACTTTCGAAGCAGTCTTCGACTTCTTCTGAAGCTTCGTCTTGAAGTCCTTCTTCGAGTACTTGCTTGGCTGCATCGAAGCTATGAGGTGCTCATGCCCCGAATTTTATTTTTGATATGGTGTGCGATTTGAAAAATCGCACTCCATATGGAGTAGCCCCCGAGCCTTAGGTTGAATCGGAGAATCAGGCTGAGGGTCCCATTAGTCTGTAATCCTTCTTATCCTTCAAAGAAATTTGAAAAATAAGTAGTCGATGCCACGTACCCCGTAGCCCCCGAGCCTTAAATCCAAATACCACAAATATCGAGATAAGGATCTAAAAACCGTGGCATTGGTGTTACTCTGGAATTCTGAGAAAAACTCTTCGCCTCTGCATAGTAAAATTAAGCCTCCCGCTGGTTTATTTAACCGTGCGGTGGCTTAGAGTTTCTTCTGCACTCTCAGTCTTCATATGAGTCGTCTTCGAGTAGTTTTACGGCGTCCAGCCCCCGAGCTTACAAGCCAGGAGAGCCGAATGAGTCATGTCGAGTAGTGCGCATCGCCCGGCCCCCGAGCCTGGGAACTAGCGAAACTGCGATGGCACGCCGCGCTGCCTGGAGGGTTGTTGCTGAATCTTGACCTGAAAAAAAATGCACACATTATGTAGCATAATGTGAAGATACCGAGTAGTACTCAGTAATAATATAAATACACCAAAATTTATTCAGTGTAAAAATTTCGCATCTTGCTCTTGCTAGGCCATGTAATTTCCCCGGTCAGTTAGCCTGTTACGTTTAAGCACCTGATCCCTGATGGCCGTAGACCATAGCGTAGGGAGCTTAGCCGCATGCACGCGTAGGAGCATAGGCTTACAAAAGAGTCGAGGTTTCACGGATTAAGGCGTGTGCTACCCGAGTACTTTAGCAACCGTTAAGAGAAGACAAAGAAGTCGTCATGCGACAAAGAGGATGCGCAGTGCGCAAAGATAGTCAGCGAAGTGTAGCTCTGGAGGGTTTCATGCCCATCAAGAGTCGTACACGGACAAGTAATCGATCATGGTGTAGCCCCTGAGGGTTTCATGCCCGTCGAGAGGCGTACAAAAAAAGGTAGCCGATCTTGTGAAGAACAAGTCAGAAAAAGGTATAAATCACTTAGCTTGATTCGTGGACGAATGTCGACGAAGCCGTGGAGCTCGTTGATGAAGCTGCGACGATTTGTTGATGAAGCTCGACTAGTTGGAACCGATTCCGACTAGTTTTCAAGTCGAGACGAGTAGTTGATGTAGTCGTCGGCGAGCTGCCGATCGTCCTCGCGAAGTCGAAGTAGTCGAACACGTTGCTGCCGCGCGCGGACATTGCGGCACAAGCCGAAGTTGAGCCGGGTCGTCGAGGTCGACGGCCGCGGTACATCGACGCTGCAGCGCAAGGTGAAGTCGAGCCGAGTAGTCGAGATCGATGTAGCCATTCGCTGAAGGATCCGATCTTGAACTCAATGAATCGATTCGTCGATGCACATGCGTGAAGGTAGCAATCCACCACCTGGTGAACTAGAAAGATGCCATCGAGTTCGCCGGCGGATCTTCGACGCGCTCCCCTACTTGGCGCGCCAGCTGTCGGTGTTTAACCGACTGCCCACCGAGGGATATACCCAAGGTGGTAAGTTTTGGGTGAGGGAACGTCGAGATCAGGAACTCGAAGGTGTGAAGAACACAAGACTTTAGACAGGTTCGGGCCGCATGGAGCGTAACACCCTACGTCCTGTGTGGTGGTTTGTATTCTCTTTGGTGTAGAATGACCTAATGATCTCCCGTTTTGAGGGGGGTCCCTGACCTCCCTTATATATCCGAGAGGCCAGGGTTACAAAGATACTAACCAATACCAGCTGAGGAATCGTACCGGAACATATCTCGAGTAGATTCCCCCTATATCGGTTAGCCTTATCTCTTATTTAAACGGAATAAATAAGAGATAAATAAGATGAATAAGAGATAAGACGGACTTAATCTCCTAGACCTCTTTAAACTACGCTATGTGCCCAGCCCGGTGGCCCCGGGTCTGACAAGACGGTACCTACAAGATCTCCCAGGAGTCTATAGAGGATGTTTCTGAAGACCAAGCAAATGTCACCAAAGGATTATCTGAAGCCCCGAACCAAAGTTCGGAAGATAACAATACTAACCTCCCTGACTTCAGTCCCACCAGTAAAGGCAAGCCCCGGACATATCCCATTACTTAATTTACACTGCAATCTATGTCTATTTATATTATATCTTGCATTAAGTCTAGGAGTTGAAATGAAATCCTAGTTGCATAAGATCTTAGGAATCCAATGTATTGTACCCGAGTCCTTTTCGCATAGATGCTCTGCTAAATAGGACCGGTAAAAGTCGGGTGATTTCCTATCACTCGCGCAATATAGGAGTTGCTTGTTTACAATTCTGCAACCACTATAAGGATGATGGACAGGGTCATGTGCTGTATCATGACCTGAGGATTACCCTGTCTATTTTGATAAAAGTTTTAAGGTCAAAATGTGTGGTAGTGGTGGCTAAGCGTTTGAAAGTACTAGCCACATACCGTGAAATATGGTAAGCGGTAAGCCTAGTAACCAATCGGCCCGGCAAGTGGACATACCTCCCACCACTCGTAATTTGGTTTTTCTCACGCACCGACGTGCGGGAGTACGTTCTGTAAGGCAGACAGGAATACAGGTTTTGTAGTCGCGCTACAGAGGTATGTCCTGCACAATTGGTGTGCGTACGGTCCTACAGTCGCTTGTGGTGGACCTGATCCACGACCCGGAATGAAAGGCAAACGGTTGCTTCGGAATGATCTTTGGATGTTCCAAGCGTGTGTGTTAGGTTTACCTTGCAAGGTTAAATTCGATTCAGAATCATCCGCCTCTCACGAAGATTGAGACTGCTTATTCCTTCTGCCACGTCGAGTAAAAAGTGTAATTGTTGATGAAATAATCTTGATGGATGATAATCTATATCTTGCTGGGTTAGTATAGGTGCTTACCTAGATTGGCTAATCAAGCTAGAATCTGAAAGCTAAAACTGGAAAGTAGGTTATACTCTTTGTTGCTTTTCAGCTAAAAATAAACCCAGAACCCTTGAAATGCCTTCATGAGTCTAGTTATGAGCTAAAGTATACCCAATCCCGAGTAAGCCTTGCTGAGTATTAGTATACTCAGCCTTGCTAGTTATATGTTTTTCAGGAAACATCTTTGAAGACCCTACTCTTCCCCTGCCTTGGCCCTGTGCTCTTCCGGATGGTTGGTCCGTGGAATGGGATCCGTCCCCGGCCAACATTGGTGATATCAAGTGATGTCGTGCCCGGGCTTAGCATGACATCCGTCTTGACGACGTGTTGTAACTGGTTGCATATGTTTTCCGCTACTAAAAACCATGACTTTAACAGTTTGTAATAACTTTTCTAATTTGGAACTTCGTACTACTTTTAGAAACCCTTGTGATGTAATTCTCTGTGATATAAAATATGATGGTGACTGTATCTCTGGACTCACCTTCGTGTGAGGTAACCTTTTTTGATCCTGTATTCGGTGGTTTATCGGGACGTTATGTAACACCCTAATGTAATTTTTCCCTAATTTTAATGAATTTATTTTGGCTCAAATGAAATTTCCAGGCTTTTATTTAATTTTTTTGGTGGCATTTAAAGCAATTTATAACACAAGAAAATAAAATCAATTATAAGGTCAACATGTTTGTGCATTCATGCTGAAGCATTGTTTTTCTTTGTGTTGAGTTTATAGGGTTTGAATTCAAATTTATTTGAATTCAAATAGTTTTGTTTGAATAGTTGAGTATAGAAAAGGAAAAGGAAAGGAGAAGGAAGAAGAGAAAGCAGCCCAAACCTCCTCCTAGCCCGGCCCAGCTCTCCCTTTCCCCTCCCTCTTCCCGCATGGGCCACGCCGGCCCACTCTCCCTTCTCCCTCGGGCTTCCACTCCTCTCTCCTTTTCTCTCCACGGCCCAGCCCGAGCGCCCTCCTCGCTTGCCTTTCCTCCCTCGCGCGCACAGCCCGCCTGGCCCAGCACGAGCACCCTTCCCCGTTCTCCTCTCTCTCCGACACCCGGGGCCCACGCGTCAGCTTCTCCCCCGCTCTCCCCTTCTCCTTCCCCTCCTCTGTTTCCTCCGTCGGCCGGCCGCTCGGCCACTGCCCGTGGCCCCGCTCCGCCGCACCTTGGGCTTCCTTCCCCGAGCTCGCAAGACCCCACTAGCCAGCCCCCGGACCTTCCCTTGCTTCCAGAAGCAGGGCCGCGCTTGGATTAGATCGAGCCGCCACGCATCCGCAGGAGGCGCGGGGGCTGTTGCGTGAACGACCCGCACGCCGAGGACCGCCCCACCCTTCTTAGCCGCGACAGCTTCCTCGTGCTCTCCCTCAGCCGCCTCCGCCTTTCCCAGTTTTTTCCCCAAGCCTCGCGTCGCCACTCCGCCGCTCGACCTGAGGGCAACGCCGCCATCGACCGAGCCCGCGCCGTCGCAATTCCACCCCGGCACCGCCACTTCTCCACCGCCAGCCGTCGTCGCAGCTTCCAGGCGTGGTAAGGGTCGCGCCGTGCCCCTTCTCCCTTCCTCTCTCCCTCCGAGTGAGCGCGTTCCCCTTGCCACCGTGAACCCGAGCCGCCCCGGCCGTGGGGAACCCCAACCCGAACCCTAAACCGCTTTCTTGACCGTCTAGATGTGTTCACCGTATCACGAATGACAATAACATAAACCGTAAGTGAATTATTTTATTACAACCGAATCAAGAATCGGTTCAAGAGTTGCAGAACAATAAAATGAAGTACATGAAGAGTAGGACACCACAGGGACGTCGACTGGGAGGCAAACGCCTAAAAGTCATCGAAGCCGCTGACGTAGTCCTCCATGTTGCCGGGCACTGAGCAGCAGTCGAGGATATCCGAAATAGAGCAGAAGAGTAGAAAGGCAAGTGTGAGTACAAACTCGTACTCAACAAGTATAACACAAACTATGAGGCTCTAAGGTTAGCTGACTCAACTGCAGTAGCTTTTAGTCTTCGCAAATTTTTATTAAAGCTAATTACTACAAGTAGATGAATTACCATAAACCCAATTGCATAATAAATTAATCAATATTAATTAACAACTACTTGAGAACCATCCAACCAAAACCACCCGGGGAAACCTCCCTAATCAAAGGTTGATAACCCCACTAATCAGACGGAGGATCTGGGCCACTCATGACTGTGAGCACAGCTGATATATCAGTTTTACACTCTCGAGAGGTTGCACAACTTTACCCACAAGTCGTGAGCTACGCTAGTTGTTCATCACACTTCCTTAGGTGGGATGGCTAGCAAGCACACTACGAGACTGTTACAAAGGATCACGTTGGTAAGGTGTAACCGCTAAGGATTCTGGATCAGCGACGATGGGGCCCACCTCCGGGGGTACAAGACACACAGCACAGACCAAGCCGGAGGAGCAGGGACCATTGAAGCTTACCACCCCTCTTGCCCACTCAGGTAAGTTACTCCCGAACCAACACGACCTAATTAGTAAGTCAAGACCGTCCCATTCCAGTCTTGTGGTTGCGCGGTTGTCCCAGGTTGTTGCTCTATGAACCGGTCCTTATGGAGAGTGGCCAACCAAGCACTAAGCACCGTGCTGGCCCCCTAAACCAAGTTTCTAACAAAAACACCTTTTAAGGAGACGTGGACCGCTCAAGCACAGAGCACAGAGGGCCACTCTCAGAATTAAGTTGCATATAACCATTAATCAGATTAATTAAAAGGACCGAGGTGTGTTATAGCGCAGCAACCTAGCACAACTAACCAAAATGCAACCCAAAGGATATATATAAAGGATATAAAGTGGCTAGGAAATCCTTATAGGCATACAAAATTAAAATGCAGCATTAAATTGTATTAAAAAGTGATAGGAGGTTCATGTTACACTTGCCTTCCTCGAAATTCTCCTGCTGCTACTCAAACTGCTTAGAAGATGGCGGCTCCTGGTACTCGTCCAAAAGCTCCGCGTCTACTCACGATCATCAAGCATGGTCCAGACATACACACATGCACAAACAATAGCAAACTATAATAAACAGTACAACATTACATAGAAACAGCACACAAAACTATTCTAAAGCTATTCTACGCGTTACAACGATCGCGTGGACATAAAGAACACCTAAAACGGAGCTAAGACGCGAAAACTACGCTTGAAACAAGATCCAGGGACCTATTTGTAAGAAAACTGGAGGTTCTAAGGGGTTCTGCGCAAAAAACCGAGGGTCTAAACGCAAATAAAGGGTAGACACAGGGGCTAGCACGTGAAAACCCAGGGCTTGGATGGCGGGTTCAAAAACCGGAAAGCTCAGGGGTCTAAACGAGTAAAGCAGGACTTGACTGCAAATACTTTTGAACTAAGGGTGGACCGCGGGTTGATTCCTCAAAAGGGCAGGGGCTCTTTAGCAAAAGAAATGGCTGAAAGGGTACGCGCGGCTCTGGGCCATTGGATCTAATCTCTATGGTCCAGATTAGATCTGTTTCGCGAAGGGGTATCTACGCGTATCGGCCGTAGGATCTCAATCCGACGGCCCATGAGGATTGGGGCTCGGCCGGCGGCGATTGCTCGCCGGCGATGGGTCTCCCGCGGCGGCGCTCAGCGGGGACACGCCGGACTTGGCCCATCTTGGCTGTCCGGGCTCGGATTTGGATGGGGTCAGGCCTGGGAGATAGCGCGCAACACGGTGAACACATCTAGACGGTCAAGAAAGCGGTTTAGGGTTCGGGTTGGGGTTCCCCACGGCGGGGGCAGCTCGGGTTCATGGTGGCAAGGGGAACGCGCTCACTCGGAGGGAGAGAGGAAGGGAGAAGGGGCATGGCGCGACCCTTACCACGCCTGGAAGCTGCGACGACGGCTGGCGGTGGAGAAGTGGCGGTGCCGGGGTGGAATTGCGACGGTGCGGGCTCGGTCGACGGCGGCGTTGCCCTCGGGTCGAGCGGCGGAGCGGCGACGCGAGGCTTGGGGAAAAAACTGGGAAAGGCGGAGGCGGCTGAGGGAGAGCGTGAGGAAGCTGTCGCGGCTAAGAAGGGTAGGGCGGTCCTCGGCGTGCGGGTCGTTCACGCAACGGCCCCCGCGCCTCCCGCGGATGCGTGGCGGCTCGATCTAATCCAAGCGCGGCCCAGCTTCTGGAAGCAAGGGAAGGTCCGGGGGCTGGCTAGTGGGGTCTTGCGAACTCGGGGAAGGAAGCCCAAGGTGCGGTGGAGCGGGGCCACGGGCAGTGGCCGAGCGGCCAGCCGGCGGAGGAAACAGAGGAGGGGAAGGAGAAGGGGAGAGCGGGGGAGAAGCTGACGCGTGGGCCCCGGGTGTCGGAGAGAGAGGAGAACGGGGAAGGGTGCTCATGCTGGGCCAGGCGGGCTGCGCACGCGAGGGAGGAAAGGCAAGCGAGGAGGGTGCTCGGGCTGGGCCGTGGAGAGAAAAGGAGAGAGGAGAGGAAGCCCGAGGGAGAAGGGAGAGTGGGCCGGCGTGGCCCATGCGGGAAGAGGGAGGGGAAAGGGAGAGCTGGGCTGGGCTAGGAGGGGGTTTAGGCTGCTTTCTCTTCTTCCTTATCCTTTCCTTTTCCTTTTCTATACTCAACTATTCAAACAAAACTATTTGAATTCAAATAAATTTGAATTCAAACCCTATAAACTCAACACAAAGAAAAACAATGCTTCAGCATGAATGCACAAACATGTTGACCTTATAATTGATTTTATTTTCTTGTGTTATAAATTGCTTTAAATGCCACCAAAAAAATTAAAGAAAAGCCTGGAAATTTCATTTGAGCCAAAATAAATTCATTAAAATTAGGGAAAAATTACATTAGGGTGTTACACGTTACCCGACAGGCCAAGGGATTATACCGTTTGAAGCACGTTGGAGCCCTCAGGAGTGGACTCGCGTACTTGAGCCGGTATAATTCAGGTTGGTTCTGCCACAATCCGCTATGACATTAGCTTTGCCTGGATGATATTGCACCTCAAGATCATAATCTTTGATTAATTCCAACCATCGTCTTTGTCTCATATTCAAGTTGGCTTGTGTGAATATATATTTGAGACTCTTATGATCGGTATAAATATTGCAATGGGTGCCCATAAAATAGTGCCTCCAAATCTTGAGAGCATGAATGACAGCTGCTAACTCAAGATCATGGGTTGGGTAATTCTTTTCATGGGGCCAAAATGGTTGTGGAGCATAGGCAATAACGTGATTGTCTTGCATAAGTACACAGCCCAAACCACTACCAGAAGCATCACAGTAAACATCAAATGGCTTGGTATTATCAGGTTGAGCTAAGACTGTGGCTGTAGTCAAGTGTTCACCAAGAGTGTGGAAAGCTTTTTCACAATCTTCATCCCACACAAATTTTACTCCATTCTTCAACAGTTCGATCATAGGTTTAGCAATTAATGAGAAATCCGGAATGAATCGCGATAGTAACCGGCTAAACCAAGAAAACTACGAATCTGATGAACGGAAGTGGGAGGTTTCCAATCCATCACCTCTTGAACTTTACTGGGGTCAACTGAGATACCATTACTGGAGATAGTATGGCCTAAAAATTTCACACTATCCAACCAGAATTCACATTTGGAGAACTTAGCATATAATTGATGGTCTCTGAGGCGTTGGAGAACAATGTGCAAATGTTTAGCATGGTCCTCCTCGTCCTTGAAATAAATAAGAATGTCGTCGATGAAAACCACGACAAACTTGTCAAGCACCGGCTAAAAACCGAATTCATGAGATACATAAAGTAGGCAGGAGCATTTGTGAGACCAAAAGACATAACTAAGTATTCATATAGTCCATATCGAGTGGAGAAAGCAGTCTTGGGAATATCACATGGTCTAATCTTGATTTGATGATAGCCAGAACGAAGACCAATCTTGGAAAAGATTTTTGCTCCAGACAACTGATCGAAAAGAACATCAATGAGAGGAAGTGGATATTTGTTTTTGATTGTCACCGCATTAAGAGGCCGGTAGTCTGCACAGAACCTCAAACTATTATCTTTCTTCTTCACAAATAGGGCTGGGCAACCCCAAGGTGAAGCGCTTGGACGAATATAGCCTTTGACTAGAAGTTTTGCAATTGTATTTTTAATTCTGCTAATTCCTTGGATGGCATTCGATAGGGTCGTTTAGAGATAGGTGCAATGCTTGACTGTAGTTCAATGACAAACTCTATCTCACAATCTGGTGCCATGCCGGGTAAGTCATCCGTGTAAACATCGACATACTCGCGTACCACCGGAATTTCTTCTATTTTGGAGCGGACCTTAATGAGAGCACATGAATTTGTGCATTCCCGAAAAGACAAATATAGAATAGTAGCTCCTTGGGTTGGGGAATTGATTTCAACGGCTCGGGTGGAAAGATCTAAGGTTACTCCATGTCAAGTCATCCAATCTACTCCCAAAATGATATCGATGCCTTCAAGTGCCAAGAGAATCAAGTTAGTTTTGATGATTTTGCTACCCAATTTAATTGGCACGTTTCTTATGAGTTGATTTGAAGCAATTTTACCACCCGGTGTAGTTATACGACTTTCTCGTATGATAGAAATCCAAACCCACTTTTGCACCGAATTTCGCACTATTGAAACTATGTGATGCACTAGAATCAAATAATATAACAGCAGGCTTGCGGTGGATAGAAAATGTATCTGTCATCACTGGTGCGCCATCAGGAAGCTCTGCAAGGGTGGTGAAATTGATTCGCCCTCGCTTGACTTGAATAGTTTGTTTCTTGCCCTATTTTCTGTTGTTAGTATTGGAGCCTTGGCCCTAAGCTTGCTGTCTGAACTGAGGGCAATCTCGAACAAAGTGAGTAGAACTCCCACAATTGAAACATCAGTTTGTGTTACTCTAGCGGGGTGGCTGCTGTATATTCAACCTTGGGCCATTTGGCTATGGGGTAGGGGGTCTTGCCACACCCTGTTGCTGAGGGGGCCTAAAAATCCAACGCCCTGGCTAAGGGGCATTCTGAAGAGCTTTAGGTGCTGCATTCTGCACTAAATGGTACCTTGGTGGCTGAGCACTCTAGGGTCCAGCTGGAGCCTTCCTCTTCTTTTCTGCATGATGAGCCAAAATGCAATCCTCTTGGGTTATTGCCAAATTAACTAGCTCATTGTAAGTGTCCGTTCTGAAGGGATTTAGACATTCCTTGAGCTTGGTATTAAGACCTCTGCGGAAACGATCACGTTTCTTGGCATCCGTGTCAGCATGATAACCCGCGTACTGAGAAAGGTTGTTGAACGCCTGAGCATACTGAAGTACAATGCGGGTACACTGAGTAAGAGCCAGAAAATCATTCAACTTCCTTTCCATGAGACCTTCAAGGATATGGTGGGCTCGGAATGCATTCTTGAATTCATCCAAAGTGACAACATGATCTGCCAGAAGCATGGAAAAATAGTTGTCCCACCATATACGTGCAGTACCATGAAGCTGCTGCGTGGCAAATCGAGCTTTGTTGGCTTCAGAACATGGCAGTGTCAATAAGGCAAACTTGGATTCAATGGTACGAATCCAAGCGTCCGCATCCAATGGCTCCTCCATCTTGTTAAACAGAGGGGGCTGCGTTCCAAAGAATTCCATGTAACCAACAACTTGAGGTTGGGGTGCATTGTGCACACCCCGCTGCTAATGGTGGGGTTGCTACCCCTAAACAATCTGTCGGAATAACTCAGTTTGAGCGGCCATCATCTCCACCAGACTAGGTGGCGGTGGTGGTGGCGGCGTCCGTTGCGTCCTGCTACCGCTAGCTCCGAACCCATCAGGATTTCCACGTGTTGCCCCAACCATCTGAAACATGGAGGTTTGTCATCAGCAAAGGCTTAATAATTCTCCCATGATTCAAAAAGATAGTACGGGAAGAAGTAGAACTTGAAAGGCTTGATACAATGGGTGTGTGATCTGCGGCAGGTTATGAGAAATTTCATAACTCACATTTTGTTTATCTGAACTCTTACAAAGGCTGGTGGTGATTAGGAAATTTAGTGGCATAAAACTGTGGCATTCAAAACACCTCCGACTACTACCTCTCCGACAACATTTCCGACTACCATGACTATAAATCCGACTACTATGGCTGCATCATCGACTACTTCGTCTGCATTTCCGTATACCAGGACCACAACTCCGACTGCTATGGCTCCCTCATCGACTACATCAACTACCATACGGCTTCATTGACTACATTGTCGACTGCTTCGACAACATCTACTACTCCTTCGACTACATCTTCGACTGATTCGACAACATTTTCTTCGACTTCCACTACATCTTTGTCTGCTTCGACAACATTTACTTTGACTTCAACTACATCTTCGACTGCTTGAACTTTATCTTCGTCTGCTACGGCTACAGTTCAACTAAACTGTATCTTTGTCTACCTCGACTGCATATCCGACTGCTTCAACCTTATCTTCTGCTACTATAACTTAATTTTTTACTGCACTGCAATTTTGACTACTTTGACTGCTTCTCTGACTGCATCAACATTATCTCTAACTATTATGACTACGTCTTCGACTGCTTCAGTTGCATCTTTGTCTAGTACGACTACAACTTTCATTACATTGCATCCATGACTGCTTCGACTGCCTCTTCAACTGTCTCAGTTACACTTCCATTTACTGCGACTACATTATGGCAGTTTACTGTATTTTCGACTAGTACGACTACTTTTTGGATACGTTGACTACATTTCCAGCTGTTTAAATGACACTTCTGACTACTCTAACTACATTTTCGACCACTTCGACTACATCTTCCACTGATTCTCTATTTTGGCCATTTTCAGATGAACTACTGCATCATTGATTTCCAACTGCCTGCCAATATACAATCATCAAGTCCTTCACCAAAGCCTACCTAATTCGAGTGTTCGAGCTTCTAGGCTATTGTTATTGTCATAATTTGGCTGGGCCAGAAGGTGGGCCACGAGCAAGATGGGCTCAAAGGATAATTGTAATGGTGTAACACACTAAGGTAAAATTTCGAGATTTATAATGAATTTAATTGGGCTCCAGTAATTTTCTAAGGATTTATTTTGCCTAGCTTGCATTTATTTGTAATTCAATTCACAAAGAATTAAAATTTATTTTAGGTTCAACATGTTTGTGCATTCATGCTGGTGCATAAGTTTTATTTGGTTGAGTGCATAGGGGTTGAATTCAAATAGAATTGAGTTGGTTTGAAAAAGAAAAGGGAGGAAACAGGAAAGTAGGTCAGTCATTCCTTCTTTTCTCTCAGTCATTCCTTCTATCCTCAGTCATTCCTTATATTCTCAGTCATTCCTTATATTCTCAGTCATTCCTTCTATCCTCAGTCATTCCTTATATTCTCAGTCATTCCTTCTATTCTCAGTCATTCCTTCTATTCTCAGTCATTCCTTCTATCCTCAGTCATTCCTTATATTCTCAGTCATTCCTTCTATTCTCAGTCATTCCTTCTTTCTCAGTCATTTCCCCAGCTCGACCCCACCTGTCGGCCCCTTCTTCCTTCTTCCTCTACCGGCCGCGCAACGGCCCCCGAAACTTCCGGCGAGCTCTCTCGCTTCGGGCCCGCACGCCAATGTGGGCCGCTGCCCTACAAGAAGGTTCCGCGCCCTAGAACCCTAAACCTAGCCGCAGCAGCACCTCTGGAGACCCGCAGCGCTGCCGCCTCCTTCTTCCCTCCGCCGCGCAGACGCCTCGGCCTCACCGCCGACCGGCCGTTCCGCTGCACCCCAGACCACCACAACCCCCGTGTCCGTTCCCTCTTGCCATCCCAAAGCTCCACGAGCCCAGCATCGAAGCTCTACGCCTCGGCATCGACCGAATTTCCCGAAGGAACCTTCGACGGTGAGCCGCTCCGCTGTCAGAATTCCTCATCGTCGTTGCATCCTGATCCGTCTTAACCCCCTGGTTACCTCTGCAAGGAGTTCCACGACCGATCCGCGCGTCCAAGGGACCTCGAGCCTCTCTGCAGCAGCCTTCCCCACGAGCGCCGCCTATTCCGCCGCTCGGACCTCGTCGCCGACCATCTTCCGCTGCAGCTCCGGCCACCACGAGACCTGGGTGAGCTTTCCCGCCATTCCTTGGTCCTTCTTGCGCTAGATGTCGTAGATCTTTAGCCCTCTCTTAGACTGGAACGCCGCGCGCCGGCGATGCGCCGCCGTGCCGATCCGCCCCGTCGTCGTGCACGCCGCCTGAGACCTCCCCGAGCCCTGCAGTAACCCTAGGTGGATTACCCATGTCGCGTAGGCCATGCCAGACCCGAGCTCGAGTAGTTTTGACCCTCGGAGCATCGAATTTGAGGAACTCCGGCGAGCCCGAGCCGCGCGCCACCGCGGGAGTCAAATTCCGGCGACCGTTCCGCCGTCCCTGCGAGCCAGCCAGATCGGACCAGTCCGATCCAGATCGGACCGTCCGGACCCCGCTGTTTAGATCGGATCGTCCGAACCGGAATGCGTCCGAACCGTGAGATTTAGATCCAACCGCCCAGATGAGAAGCCGTGTACCCCTTCAGCCGTGGCAGTTTTGTTAAAGAGCCCCTGAGCTTCCTTAGAATAAACCCGCGGTCCACCCTTAGTTCAAAAGAAATTGCAGTCGAGTCCTGTTTTACCCGTTTAGACCCCTGAGCTTTCCAGTTTTTGAAACCGCCATCCAAGCTCCGGGTTTTCACGTGCTAGCCCCTGTGTCTACCCTTTATTTATGTTTAGGTCCCTGGTTTTCGTCCAGAACCCCCTGTAGTCCAGTTTTTCTCGCAGATAGGTCCCTGGATCTTGTTTCAAGCATAGATTTCGCGTCTTAGCTCCGTTTTAGGTGTTCTTTATGTCCACGCGATCGTTGTAACGCGTAGAATAGCTTTAGACTAGTGATGTGTGCTACTCTGTTGTAATGTTGTATTGTTTCTTATAGTTTGCTATTGTTTGTGCATGTGTGTATGTCTGGACCATGCTTGATGATCGTGAGTAGACGCGGAGCCTTTGGACCAGTACCAGGAGCCACCATCTTCTGAAGCTTTTGAGCAGCAACAGGAGAACTTTGAGGAAGGCAAGTATAACATGAACATCCTACCACTTTTAAATACAGATTTCATACTGCATTTTAATACTGCATGCCTATAAGGACTTTCCTAGCCACTTTATATCCTATATATATATATCCTTTGGGTTGCATTTTGGTTAGTTATGCTAGGTTGCTGCGCTATAACAAACTTGGTCCTTTTTAATTAATTTGTTAATGATCTTATGCAACTTAATTCTGGAGCCGACCCTCTGTGCTGTGTGCTTGAGTGATTTGTGCGTCCTTAAAAATATGTTTTTGTAGAAACTTGGTTTAGGGGCCAGCACGGTGCTTAGTGCTTGGTTGGCCACTCTCCATAAGGACCGGTTCATAGAGCGACAACCTGGGACAACCGCGCAACCACAAGACTGGAATGGGACGGTCTTGACTTATTAATTAGGTCATTTTGGTTCGGGAGTAACTTACCTGCGTGGGCAAGAGGGGTGGTAAGCTTCAATGGTCCCTGCTCCTCCGGCTTGGTCTGTGCTATGTGTCTTGTACCCCCGGAGGTGGGCCCCATCATCGCTGATCCAGAAACCTTAGCGGTTACACCTTACCAACGTGGTCCTTTGTAACGGTCTCGTAGTGTGCTTGCTAGCCATCTCACCTAAGGAAGTGTGATGAACAACTAGCGTAGCTCATGACTTGTGGGTAAAGTTGTGCAACCTCTCGAGAGTGTAAAACTGATATATCAGCTGTGCTCCCAGTCATGAGCGGCCCAGATCCTCCTTTTGATTAGTGGGGTATTCAACCTTTGATTAGGGAGATTCCCCGGGTGGTTTTGGTGTGGTTGGTTTCTCAGTAGTTCTTAATTAATATTGATTAATTTCTTATGCAATTTGGGTTTATGGTAATTCATCCACTTATAGTAAATAGTTTCAATAAAATGTGCCAAGATCAAAAGCTACTGCAGTTGAGTCAGCTAACCCTAGAGCCTCATACTCGTGTTATACTTGTTGAGTACAAGTTGTGTACACACACTTGCCTCTTCCTCTCTTCTGTTCTCTTTGGGATATCTTCGACTGCTGCTCAGTACCAGGCGACGTGGAGGACTACATCAGCGGACTCGACGATTTCTAGGCGTTGTCTCCCAGTTGACGTCCCTGTGGCGCTGTAACACCCTAATGTAATTTTCCCTAATTTTAATGAATTTATTTGGGCTTAAATAAAATTTCCAGGGTTTCCTCTAATTTATCTCGCATTTAAGGTAATTTTATAACGCAAGTAATTAAAATTTATCATAGGATCAAATTGTTTGTGCATTTATGCCGCAGCATTGTTTTATTTGTGTTGAGTTATAGGTTTGAATTCAAATGGTAATTTGAATTCAATTAGATTTGTTTGAATTAGTTGAGTATAGGAAAGAAGAAGGAAAAGAAAAAGGAAAAGAGAGGAAGAAAAGAAGCCTGGCCCAGCCCAAGACCCTCTCCCTCTCTCCCTCACGGGCTCTCTCTTCCCCCCTGGCCCAAGTTTTCCCCCCGAGGCCCAGCACCCCCTCCCTCCTTCCTTTCTCCCGCGTAGGCCGAGCCCCAGCCCACCTCTTCCCTCAGCCCGAGTGCCACTTTCCTCCCCCTTTTCTCTCTGGCAGCTGGGGCCCGTGTGTCAGCGCCCTTCTCTTCCCCCTCTCCTTCTTCCTCCCCGGCGCAACGGCCTCCGATATCCCCGGCGAGCTCCTTCCCCTGGGCCCGCACGCCAAGGCAGCGCTGCCGCCCTACAAAAGGAACCCCCTGAGTCCCCGAACCCTAACCCTACTCCTGCGTCGCCCGAGGACCTCCAGCGCCGCCGCCCCTTTTCCTCCGCCGCACCATCACCTCTGCGCCACCGTGGGCACGCCGTTCCACTGCGCCATGGCCCGCAAGAGCTTGCGCATCAACACCGCCTCACCACCCCGGAGCTCCAGAGCCCTTCACCCGCGACCTCGGCCCGTTCCTCGGTCCGAATTTCCCCCGGAGCACCACCGCGGGTAAGTCCACCGCCGCCGAAATTGCTCGCCGCCGGTGAGCCCCACGCCTCCCTGACCCATCTGCCACCTCCACAGGAGTCCCCGGAGCCGATCTACACCAGCCAAGGACCCCGGCCACCCCTGTAGCAGCTTCCTCCGTGAACGCCGCCCGCCCCGCCGCACGGTCATCGTCGACGACCATCCTCCGTCGCGTCTCCGGCCCCCACGACGCCTCGGTGAGCAGCACATCACCCCCCTAGTCGTGTTGCGCTAGACCCCATGGTCTTTGGCAGGCCGTAGCCTCTGGAACGTCACTCGCCGGCGACGTCCACAGCCCCTCACCGTCACGCGCGATGCCCGAGCCCCTCTAGGCCCAGCCGTAGTCCCAGATCGCTTCCCCGTGCCTCGGTGGTGCTCCTTGGCCTGAAGTCGTGGAGCTTTGGCCATCGGAGCGGCGGGAACGCTGAGCTCCGGCGAGTCCCGAGTCGCGCCGCCGCGGATTTGGGCCGCCGGCGTCGCAGCGCCGCCCCCTCCTTCCCTTTTTCCCTGAGCCGTCCGATCGGTGTTGAGCGCGTGAGATTAGATCGAGCTCGAGGTGGATCTGAGCCGTGAGATCGAAATCCAAGGGACCTGAATCGCGCGTACCGGTTCGCCCCTTGTTTTAAATCTGAGCCGTCCATTCTAGATCCGGCGCGCGGTAATGGGTCGGAGAGAAGAGAGATGTCAGGAGCGTTGGATCCAGATCTGACGGCCACCGTGCGCGCGTACCCCTTCGCGATAAGGATTTGATCTGGGCCGTTAGTCTTTGATCCGAGCGTCCAGAATAGAAGATACCGCTTCAACCAGCCATTTTGCTAAAGAGCCCTTGTTCTTCCGGGAAATCAACCCGCAGTCCACCCGTAGTTCAAAAATAATTATGGTTAGGTCCTGTTTTACCCGTTTAGACCCCTGAGCTTTCTGGTTTTTGAACCCACCGTCCATGCCGTGAGTTTTAGCACATTAGACCCCGAGTCTATGCTTTAATTACGTTTAGGTCCCTGGTTTTTGTCCAGAACCCACTGTAGTCCAGTTTTTCTCGCAGATAGATCCTTGGATCTTGTTTCAAGCGTAGATTTTGCGTCTTAGCTCCGTTTTAGGTGTTCTTTATGTCCACGCGATCGTTGTAATGCGTAGAATAGTTCTAGGCTAGTTTTGTGTGCTGTTCTATTGTATTGGTGTACTGTTTTCTTATAGCTGCTATTGTTTGTGCATGTGTGTATGTGTGGACTATGCTTGATGATCGTGAGTAGACGCGGAGCCTTTGGACCAGTACTAGGAGCCACCATCTTCTGAAGCTTTTGAGCAGCAGCAGGAGAACTTTGAGGAAGGCAAGTATAACATGAACATCCTACCACTTTTAAATACAATTTCATACTGCATTTTAATACTGTATGCCTATAAGGATTTCCTAGCCACCTTTATCCTTATATTTATATCCTTTGGGTTGCATCTTGGTTAGTTGTGCTAGGTTGCTGCGCTAGAACACACTTGGTCCTTTTTAATTAAATTTGATTAATGGTCTTATGCAACTTAACTCTGAGAGTGGCCCTCTGTGCTGTGTGCTTGAGTGGCTCACATCTCCATAAAATATGTTTTTGATAGAAACTTGGTTTAGGGGGCCAGCACGGTGCTTAGTGCTTGGTTGGCCACTCTCCATAAGGACCGGTTCATAGAGCGACAACCTGGGACAACCGCACAACCACAAGACTGGAATGGGACGGTCTTGACTTACTAATTAGGTCGTGTTGGTTCGGGAGTAACTTACCTGCGTGGGCAAGAGGGGTGGTAAGCTTCAATGGTCCCTGCTCCTCCGGCTTGGTCTGTGCTATGTGTCTTGTACCCCTGGAGGTGGGCCCCATCGTTGCTGATCCAGAATCCTTAGCGGTTACACCTTACCAACATGATCCTTTGTAATGGTCTCGTAGTGTGCTTGCTAGTCATCCCACCTAAGGAAGTGTGATGAACAACTAGCGTAGCTCACGACTTGTGGGTAAAGTTGTGCAACCTCTCGAGAGTGTAAAACTGATATATCAGCTGTGCTCACAGTCATGAGCGGCCCAGATCCTCCTTTTGATTAGTGGGGTTATCAACCTTTGATTAGGGAGATTCCCCGGGTGGTTTTGGTTTGGATGGTCCTCGGTAGTTCTTAATTGATACTGATTAATTTCTTATGCAATTTGGGTTTATGGTAATTCATCTACTTATAGTAATTAGCTTTAATAAAAATTTTGCCAAGACTAAAAGCTACTGCAGTTGAGTCAGCTAACCTTAGAGCCTCATAGTTTGTGTTATACTTGTTGAGTACGAGTTTGTACTCACACTTGCCTCTCTACTCTTCTGTTCTATTTCGGATATCTTCGATTGCTGCTCAGTGCACGGCAATGTGGAGGACTACGTCAGCGGCTTCGAAGACTTCTAGGCGTTTGTCTCCCGGTCGACGTCCCTGTGGCACCCTACTCTTCATGTATTTATTTTACGCTTCCGCATTCCTTGAACTGATTCTTGATTTAGTTGTAATAAAGACATTCCTTTTATAATTTATACGCATTTATTCGTGACATGTGTTGTGATATCTTGATAATCTGTTGTATATATGCGTGACTTGATCCTGACGCATATATGATTGCTCGATTTATGTTCTTATAAATCGGGTGTGACAGATTGGTATCAGAGCCATGTCGACTGTAGGACGAAGCCTAGATAGAACTGGTCGAGTTTAGGACTTCTTTTCGCTTGCTCTGCTTCCGCAAAACCCAAACATTCATTTTTTGCTTCTATTCCTTGAGTCTCAAGTCCTTGATTTGCTATCTCTCCTGTCTTTTCTGAGAAATAGCTTGAGCTTTCCATAGACGTTGGCCTGAGTCGCCTAATCTTATAAGCTAAAAGTTTAGATTGTCCCGATGAAAATACGCTAGAACGAGTATGTTAGTCGAGTGGTGTGATAAACTCGACTAAGTTCTGAATATTGAATGTTTGTTATTGTGCAAATGTTTGATTTGGATTTTTGGTTGATTGCATAGTCTAGTAGATAAACTTGTTCATACAAATCGACCCTAACACAACTTGAGCTAAATAATAAAATTTAGTTAGAATGTAGGGGGTAAAACCTATATTCCTTTCTCTCTGACATATCTTTCTGAAGTTTTATTCCCGCAACTGCACCATATCTTTTCTCATAAAATTTCGTTTGTTGCAATCAGATGGTGAACATCAGGCGCACCGGTTCCGGTTCTGACCAGCAGGAGCAGAACAACCAGGGTACTGGTCAGCCGCTGCCGATGCCGCCACCACTGACCCCGGAGCAGTTCTTCCAGCTCCAGATGCAGATGATGGCGACCCTGAACAACACCGTTCAGGCTCTGCAGCAGATCCACGCTCAGCCACCGCCTCCTCCGCCGCCTCAGCCCTGTGACAGGCGTGCGGATTTCCTGAGAGGGCATCCTCCGACCTTCTCTCACGCCACAGACCCACTCCAGGTGGATGACTGGCTTCGTTCGGTGGAGCGCCAGTTGGTTGTTGCGCAGTGCGACGACCGGGAGAGGGTTCTGTACGCAGCAGGGCAGCTGCGAGGCTCCGCTCTCGACTGGTGGGAGTCCTACCCGGCTCAGGACCGTGACTCTCTCACCTGGGTCCAGTTCCGTGAGCGCTTCAGGAACCATCACATCCCTGAGGGCATAATGAAGATGAAGCAGAAGGAGTTCCGTGCCCTTAAGCAGGTAAAAATTGAAGGGAATTCTCTGCAATTTCTTTTGAGCTTCGATCTGTCCTTGATCTCTTTCGTGAGCCTGACCTATTGAGCGATTTCTATCCTTGTTATCCGTGTTTGTTATTTCAGGGATCTATGACGGTGACGGAATACCGTGACCGTTTCCTTCAGCTAGCCCGTTATGCCTCTGCTGACGTCACTTGTGATAGCGATAAGCAGGAGTATTTCAAGGAGGGACTGGATGATCACATCCAGTATGCGTTGCTGAACCACCGCTTCGACAACTTCAACCAGCTGGTTGATGCGGCCCTCAACACCGAGCGTAAGCGCTGGGAGATTGAGGACAAGAAGAGGAAGATGGCTCCATCCTCTTCGGGCAGCAACACTCATCCCCGCTATCAGCATCCGCAGCAGCAGCAGCAGAGGCCGCCCCAGCAGTACCAGCAGCGGCAGCAGCTTCCTCCTCGTCCTCCGCAGCAGGCAGGACAGGGTCAGAGGCTTCCAGCGCCTCCGGCTCCACCAGCTCCGAGGCAGGGAGTGCCTACTCCTCCTGCCGGGCAGCAGGCCGCTGCATTTCCGCGAGTGTGCTTCCACTGCGGCAAGCCGGGGCACTACGCCAACGTCTGCCCCCGGAAGGCGCAGGCAGGACAGCAGGGGCGTGCAGCACCGCCCAAGGCTCCAGCTCAGGGCAGGGTGAACCACGTGACGGCCGAGTCAGCGGCCGAGGCTCCTAACATGGTTATTGGTACGTTCATGGTCAACACCCATCCTGCTACAGTGCTTTTTGATACCGGTGCTACGCATTCTTTCATCACCCAGTCTTTTGTTGAGCATCATGGCATTCCTACTAGCACATTAAAGAGATGCATGTTAGTGTCTTCACCGGGGGGGCAGTTGAGGTCTCATGTCTTCTGTCCCAGAGTCAGTGTGGCCATAAGGGGGGTAGATTTCAGTGCAAATTTGATGGTGCTAGACGCCAAGGGCATTGATGTGATCCTCGCGATGGAGACTCTTGCTAAGTGGGGAGTCCGGATAGATTGTGTTCAGAGGACTGTTTTTCTGTCAGCACCGGATGGTCAGGAGGTCACTATTGGAGCTACAGAGCCTTCTGGATTTCTTCATCAAATGGAGGCTAGACCCACAGATGGTATTCGCGTGGTGTCTGAATCCCGGATGTCTTTCTGGATGATTTGCCAGGTATGCCGCCTGATCGCGACATTAAGTTTTCTATTGATCTCTTGCCTGGCACAGCTCCTATTGCTAAGCGGCCCTATCGTATGGCACCCGTTGAGCATGAGGAAGTTAAGAAGACTGTCGATGAATTGCTAGCCAAGGGCTATATCCGTCGTAGTTTCTCTCCTTGGGCTTTTCCTGTATTGCTTGTAAAGAAGAAGGATGGCACGAAGAGAATGTGCGTCGATTATCGGGATCTGAATGCAGTCACTATCAAGAACAAGCATCCATTGCCCCGTATTGAGGATCTTTTTGATCAGCTCCAGGGTGCTTGTGTATTCTCGAAGATTGATCTGCGTTCGGGTTATCATCAGCTGAAGATTCGTTCTGAGGATATTTCGAAGACGGCATTCACCTGCAAGTATGGGCTATACGAGTATACGGTTATGTCCTTTGGCTTGACCAATGCTCCGGCTTTCTTCATGCATCTGATGAACAAGGTTTTCATGGATTATCTGGACACCTTTGTGGTGATATTCATTGATGATATCCTGATATATTCCGATTCAGAAGCAGAGCATGAGAAACATCTGAGGCTTGTGTTGCAGAGGCTCAGAGAGCACAAGTTGTATGCCAAGCTCAGCAAGTGCGAGTTCTGGATTGACAGGTCCCATTCCTCGGTCATGTGATCTCCAAGGGAGGTATTGCTGTGGACCCCGGAAAGGTGAAGGATGTGCTTGACTGGGTGGTACCGCAGACAGTGAAGGAAGTCCGCTCTTTTCTAGGCTTAGCTGGATATTATCGGAGGTTCATTGAGAATTTCTCCAAGATTGCGAAGCCTTTGACTTCCTTGCTAGAGAAGGGTGTGGATTTCTCTTGGACTGATGAGCGACAGAAGGCCTTCGAGGAGCTGAAGAAGAGGTTGACTACGGCGCCAGTCCTTACTCTGCCAGACCAGAGCAAGAGGTTCACAGTGTATTGTGATGCTTCGAGGGATGGTGTTGGTTGCGTTCTGATGCAGGAAGGCAGAGTAATAGCTTATGCTTCGCGGCAGCTGCGCCGGCACGAGCTGAATTATCCCACTCATGATCTGGAGTTAGCTGCAGTTGTGCATGCTCTGAAGGTATGGAGGCATTACTTGTTTGGGCAGAGGTGTGATATTTACACCGATCACAAGAGCCTCAAGTATATTTTCACTCAGAGTGAGCTGAAGATGCGGCAGAGAAGATGGCTAGAGTTGGTCAAGGATTACGACCTGGAGATTCACTATCATCCGGGCAAGGCTAATGTTGTGGCAGATGCTCTGAGCAGAAGGAGCTATGTTAATATGGCCATGGCTTTTCAGATGCCTCAGGAGTTATGTGAGGAGTTTGAGCAGTTGAGCCTGGGTTTCCTGCATCACACCTCGGGTGCAGCATTCGAGGCAGAACCCACTCTAGAGGCGGAGATCAGGCAGCATCAGAAGGATGATAAGAAGCTGCAGGAGATCCGTGACCTGATCAAGATTGGCAAAGCACCTCATTTCAGAGAGGATGATCAGGGTACCTTGTGGTACAAGGGTCGTATATGTGTGCCGGATGTGAATGACCTCAGGAAGCTGATCTTGAGTGAGGCTCATGATACAGCATATTCTATCCACCCAGGCAGTACGAAGATGTATTACGACCTGAAGGAACGATTCTGGTGGTATGGAATGAAGCGTTCCGTTGCGGAGTACGTGGCTATCTGTGACACTTGTCAGCGTGTCAAGGCAGAGCATCAGAGACCAGCAGGGTTATTGCAGCCGTTGAAGATTCCAGAGTGGAAATGGGAGGAAATCACTATGGACTTCATCGTTGGCTTGCCTCGTACTCAGAAAGGGTACAACTCTATATGGGTAGTAGTGGATCGGTTGACGAAGGTTGCTCACTTCATCCCGGTGAACACTACTTACTCCGGTGCTAGACTCGCAGAGTTGTATATCTCCAGGATTGTCTGTCTGCATGGTGTTCCTAAGAAGATCATATCTGATCGAGGATCTCAGTTCACTTCACGGTTCTGGGAGCAGTTGCACGATTCGCTGGATACGAAACTGCGCTTCAGTACCGCTTATCATCCTCAGACAGATGGGCAGACAGAAAGGACCAACCAAGTGTTGGAGGATATGCTTCGAGCCTGCGCTATTCAGTATGGTACCAGCTGGGATAAGTGCCTACCGTATGCAGAGTTTTCGTATAACAACAGTTATCAGGCCAGTCTGAAGAAGTCTCCTTTCGAGGCCCTGTATGGTTGGAAGTGCAGGACTCCGCTGTATTGGGATCAGATTGGCGAGAGGCAGGTGTTTGGTCCGGATATTGTTGAAGAGGCAGAACAGTTGGTACAGCAGGTGCGCGAAAATCTGAGGGTCGCTCAGACTCGTCAGAAGAGCTACGCGGATGTGCGTCGTCGAGATCTGACCTTTGCAGTGGGTGACCATGTGTACCTAAAGGTCTCGCCGATGAGAGGCATCCGCAGGTTTAATGTAAGAGGGAAGCTAGCCCCTCGATACATCGGTCCGTTCAAGGTGTTGGAACGGAAAGGTGAGGTGGCATATCATTTGGAGTTGCCACTCAATCTCTCAGGAGTGCACGATGTGTTCCACGTGTCTCAGCTGAAGAAGTGCTTGAGGGTGCCAGAAGAGCAAGCACCGATAGAAGGGTTGGATGTGCAGGAGGATCTGACCTACATCGAGCATCCGGTGAAGGTTTTGGAGACATCCGAGAGAGTTACCCGGAACAAGAAGATCAAGATGTGCCGGGTTCAGTGGAGTCATCATACGGAGGAGGAGGCTACTTGGGAGCGAGAAGATGAGCTGAGAAAGACATATCCCGATCTTTTTGCTAGCTAGCCTATCAGAATCTCGGGACGAGATTCCTGTAAGGGGGGTAGGTTTGTAACACCCTAATGTAATTTTCCCTAATTTTAATGAATTTATTTGGGCTTAAATAAAATTTCCAGGGTTTCCTCTAATTTATCTCGCATTTAAGGTAATTTTATAACGCAAGTAATTAAAATTTATCATAGGATCAAATTGTTTGTGCATTCATGCCGCAGCATTGTTTTATTTGTGTTGAGTTATAGGTTTGAATTCAAATGGTAATTTGAATTCAATTAGATTTGTTTGAATTAGTTGAGTATAGGAAAGAAGAAGGAAAAGAAAAAGGAAAAGAGAGGAAGAAAAGAAGCTTGGCCCAGCCCAAGACCCTCTCCCTCTCTCCCTCACGGGCTCTCTCTTCCCCCCTGGCCCATGTTTTCCCCCCGAGGCCCAGCACCCCTCCCTCCTTCCTTTCTCCCGCGTGGGCCGAGCCCCGGCCCACCTCTTCCCTCAGCCCGAGCGCCACTTTCCTCCCCCTTTTCTCTCTGGCAGCTGGGGCCCACGTGTCAGCGCCCTTCTCTTCCCCCTCTCCTTCTTCCTCCCCGGCGCAACGGTCTCCGATATCCCCGGCGAGCTCCTTCCCCTGGGCCCGCACGCCAAGGCAGCGCCGCCGCCCTACAAAAGGAACCCCCTAAGTCCCCGAACCCTAACCCTACTCCTGCGTCGCCCGAGGACCTCCAGCACCGCCGCCCCTTTTCCTCCGCCGCACCATCACCTCTGCGCCACCGTGGGCACGCCGTTCCACCGTGCCACGGCCCGCGAGAGCTTGCACATCAGCACCGCCTCACCACCCCGGAGCTCCAGAGCCCTTCACCCGCGACCTCGGCCCGTTCCTCGGTCCGAATTTCCCCCGGAGCACCGCCGCGGGTAAGTCCACCGCCGCCGAAATTGCTCGCCGCCGGTGAGCCCCTCGCCTCCCTGACCCATCTGCCACCTCAACAGGAGTCCCCGGAGCCGATCTACACCAGCCAAGGACCCCGGCCACCCCTGCAGCAGCTTCCTCCGTGAACGCCGCCCGCCCCGCCGCACGGTCATCGTCGACGACCATCCTCAGTCGCGTCTCCGGCCCCCACGACGCCTCGGTGAGCAGCACATCACCCCCCTGGTCGTGTTGCGCTAGACCCCGTGGTCTTTGGCAGGCCGTAGCCTCTGGAACGTCGCTCGCCGGCGACGTCCACCGCCCCTCACCGTCGCGCGCGATGCCCGAGCCCCTCTAGGCCCAGCCGTAGTCCCAGATCGCTTCCCCGTGCCTCGGTGGTGCTCCTTGGCCTGAAGTCGTGGAGCTTTGGCCCCCGGAGCTGCGGGAACGCCGAGCTCCGGCGAGTCCCGAGTCGCGCCGCCGCGGATTTGGGCCGCCGGCGTCGCAGCGCCGCCCCCTCCTTCCCTTTTTCCCTGAGCCGTCCGATCGGTGTTGAGCGCGTGAGATTAGATCGAGCTCGAGGTGGATCTGAGCCGTGAGATCGAAATCCGAGGGACCTGAATCACGCGTACCGGTTCGCCCCTTGTTTTAAATCTGAGCCGTCCATTCTAGATCCGGCGCGCGGTAATGGGTCGGAGAGAAGAGAGATGTCAGGAGCGTTGGATCCAGATCTGACGGCCACCGTGCGCGCGTACCCCTTCGCAATAAGGATTTGATCTGGGCCGTTAGTCTTTGATCCGAGCGTCCAGAATAGAAGATACCGCTTCAACTAGCCGTTTTGCTAAAGAGCCCCTATTCTTCCGGGAAATCAACCCGCAGTCCACCCGTAGTTCAAAAATAATTATGGTTAGGTCCTGTTTTACCCGTTTAGACACCTGAGCTTTCCGATTTTTGAACCCGCCGTCCAAGCCGTGAGTTTTAGCGCGTTAGACCCCGAGTCTATGCTTTAATTACGTTTAGGTCCCTGGTTTTCGTCCAGAACCCCCCTGTAGTCCAGTTTTTCTCGCAGATAGGTCCTTGGATCTTGTTTCAAGCGTAGATTTTGCGTCTTAGCTCCGTTTTAGGTGTTCTTTATGTCCTCGCGATCATTGTAACGCGTAGAATAGTTTTAGGCCAGTTTTGTGTGCTGTTCTATTGTATTGGTGTACTGTTTTCTTATAGCTGCTATTGTTTGTGCATGTGTGTATGTGTGGACTATGCTTGATGATCGTGAGTAGACGCGGAGCCTTTGGACCAGTACCGGGAGCCACCATCTTCTGAAGCTTTTGAGCAGCAGCAGGAGAACTTTGAAGAAGGCAAGTATAACATGAACATCCTACCACTTTTAAATATAATTTCATACTGCATTTTAATACTGTATGCCTATAAGGATTTCCTATCCACCTTTATCCTTATATTTATATCCTTTGGGTTGCATCTTGGTTAGTTGTGCTAGGTTGCTACGCTAGAACACACTTGGTCCTTTTTAATTAAATTTGATTAATGGTCTTATGCAACTTAACTCTGAGAGTGGCCCTCTGTGCTGTGTGCTTGAGTGGCTCACGTCTCCATAAAATATGTTTTTGATAGAAACTTGGTTTAGGGGGCCAGCACGGTGCTTAGTACTTGGTTGGCCACTCTCCATAAGGACCGGTTCATAGAGCGACAACCTGGGACAACCGCACAACCACAAGACTGGAATGGGACGGTCTTGACTTACTAATTAGGTCGTGTTGGTTCGGGAGTAACTTACCTGCGTGGGCAAGAGGGGTGGTAAGCTTCAATGGTCCCTGCTCCTCCGGCTTGGTCTGTGCTGTCTGTCTTGTACCCCTGGAGGTGGGCCGCATCGTTGCTGATCCAGAATCCTTAGCGGTTACACCTTACCAACGTGATCCTTTGTAACGGTCTCGTAGTGTGCTTGCTAGCCATCCCACCTTAGGAAGTGTGATGAACAACTAGCGTAGCTCACGACTTGTGGGTAAAGTTGTGCAACCTCTCGAGAGTGTAAAACTGATATATCAGCTGTGCTCACAGTCATGAGCGGCCCAGATCCTCCTTTTGATTAGTGGGGTTATCAACCTTTGATTAGGGAGATTCCCCGGGTGGTTTTAGTTTGGATGGTCCTCAGTAGTTCTTAATTAATATTGATTAAATCTTATGCAATTTGGGTTATGCAATTAGGCGCCCTACTCTTCATGTATTTATTTTACGCTTCCGCATTCTTTGAACTGATTCTTGATTCAGTTGTAATAAAAATATTCATTTTCTAATTACACGCTTTTATTCGTGACATATGTTGTGATATCTTGATAATCTATTGTATATATGCGTGACTTGATCCTGGCGCATATATGATTGCTTGATTTATGTTATTATAAATCGGGTGTGACAAATGGGCTTGCGAATCGGCTCCTGCGCGGGCAGTTTAAGGCCAAATTGGCCATATATCTAGTTAAGTTAGTTTAGATATAGATAGTCAGGATTCGTGTCGTAGTTAGTTAGGATAGATTAGGAGAGACAAGTCTCTAGACTATAAATATGTACCCTAGACTACGAATGAAAACAACAACAAGCATTCGCAAACAACTCTCGGTGCATTGCCAACCCTGTTTTAGGGTTTCTCTTAGGTAAGTGCTATGCAGCCCCGATCACGCTTCGCGTGATCGGGGTAGTATCGTTCCTACCTGTTTATCTTTGTGTTTCTCATGCTGAAGCATTGTTGATGGCGAGTAACACTAGTTATCTTAACGTTTATAGGGATGCATCGGCTTTTCATACTATATCCATGCATTGTTTATCACCTGTAAACGTTTAGCTGTCCTTATGCCTGATCCCGGGTGTAAGGGCAGCACCTTGCTCTGTTTTGATTAGTAGATCCAATCTATTATGGTTAGTCTTTATTTATTAAAGATTTGGCTTAATATCCGTATGGTTAGGCCCTTCAAACGAGTTAAACGATCCGGCAATTCGTCTGATGCTTTATATTAATCTAAAGACGGATTGTTCTGGGAATCGGCTTTCTGTTGGTTTTTAGGCCTCTGTTTAGTTTGCTATTCTATTATCTTTCGTATTTGTTAGGCTTAACTACGCGTAGGATGTTCCGGTTATATGGTGAAAGCTTTAACCATTATGGATTGGATTAGCTTATTGATTACAGAGCAAGTTTATATTAGTATCAGATATACGCACTTTGTTTAGATATACAGATCTGATCTGATACTGGGAGACAATTGGCTCTTTACAGCCGATATCGGGGATCCCCCGATGAGCCGATCATGGCTCGGACTAACATTTGAACGTGTTTGTGCATGCAGGAAACTAACTGAAACCACATCTACACCTTCCTGATCAGGTATAGGTCAGGTGGCATGCCTAGCAAATCCAGATGCCAGGTCATGTGCCAGATCCTAGACCGTTGACCCAGGGACCAGGGCCCACCAGCAGTCCTGGGAGCCTCCCGGCTCCTCGTGTTGCCTATCGCTACTCGCCGGTGGGTTTTGACTAACAACACATTCTGGCACGCCCGGTGGGACCATCTTCATCGACTACATCAACTTTCACCGCCAGGATGTCAAAGAAAAACTCAATCACATATGAGGAGCTTTCCGCTGAGCACAAGGAGAAGTATGATGAGATCACGGCTCTCTTTGAAGCCGATCTCATCGGTTCTTTTGAGAGGACCTGCCACCACGGCATCAGGTGGAAGGGGTTCTCATCTGAAGGCGCTCTCAATGAAGTGGATCTATCTACCTCTTCAGAGGAGCGCACCAAAGCTCTATGCTAGGAGGTGAACTACATGGTGGCTCATTCGTTGCATCGGCACTCCAAGTGCTTGGTGAACGCTTTTAGTGTGTCGCCCTGCGCGTGGTCCAAGAGATCATGAAGAATCAGTACTCTCCATCGAGACCTACCCTGGGGAGTCACAAAGGAGAATTGCCGTTCCAGGCCAAGCCACCACTACCCTATACATTCACGGCTCCAGAATCGCAAGGTTCACCGGCATACGTCATCTACAACATGGGAGGTGACCCTGTGTATCATCAATTCTTCAGTGAGCCACCTAAGGAAATCCCACATGGGTACGTGTGTGCATATATACCGGACAGCAACAACCCGGTATATTCGGCGCAGCAGGCGACTGAAGGAGTTTCTGGAATATATGCTGGTAAGCAAGCGTGGCTAGCTAAATATGCCACTGGGCCGAGTCATGATAGCATGCACTCGGCCCCAGGGGTTCAAACTATGGATTAGATTAGTACGATCTTGAGGGATCAATTTGGTATTTTACCGAAAAGGTGAGCGATCGGCTATACTAAGCCGTATCCAAGTGAATATGACTTGATCCCTCTGCCACCCAAGTATCGGCTCCCTGAGTTCACCAAGTTCAGTGGATCGGAACAGTCCAGCTCTATCGAGCATGTGAGCCGATACTTGGTGCAATTGGGAATGATCTCAGTGTCGGATTCTCTGCGAGTAAGGTTCTTTTTGCAGTCTCTTACAGGACCAGCTTTCGGATGATACACTTCATTGGGTCCTGACTCGATCTACACATGAAAACAGCTGGAGGAGCAGTTCCACATCCAATACCACTTGGAAGCTGCGGAGGCTAGGATTGCCGATCTGGAGCAAGTTCGGCAGAAGCGAGGGGAAACTGTGGCGGAGTATATCTAGTGCTTCAGGGAAGTTAAGAATCGATGCTATTCAACCCAAATTTCAGAAAAAGAGGCAGTCGAGTTGGCATCCTTAGGACTGGTGAAACCGATCAAGGATCTGGTCTTTCAATTGGAGTTCAATTCTTTGGCGCACCTTGTGCAGAAATTGACATCATATGAGCAGCACCACCCAGAATTGTACTAGGACAGGTTCAAGCATCAGGTAACATTGATCGATGCAGAAGATGCTAAAGATTCTGGGATGATCAAGAGGTAGCGGTTGCAGAGTGGACTCGGGGGGCAAATCCCGTGTCCTGTAAGTGGGTGAAGCAGCAAGGACCTGCAAAGGGTTTTGACTTTGATGTAAGCAAGGTTGAGCAAATATTTGATCTGTTACTAACGGAAAAGCAGTTGAAGTTACCGTAAGGCTGTAAGTTTCCTACAGCACAAGAGCTACAAGGGAGGTCATACTGCAAATGGCATCATTCTTTCACCCACAAGACCAGTGACTGCAAAGAACTCCACCGACACATCCAATTGGCTATTGAGCAGAGCTGATTTATCTTAGGTCAGTATGTCATGAAGGTCGACACTCAGCCTTTCCCAAGCGTGAACATGGCGGAGGGTTGTGACCGATCTGCTTGACAACAATTCGATTTCGCATTTGGCATCAACATGCCGGGGCATGCGCCACGTCGCTATGCAAGGAAGGAAAAGGCTGATCCCTGTGATCAGCCCCAAAACAGGGAAAAGGAATACATCACTAAAGAGCAAGTGAGACACATCAGAAATTAACGGCCGGCTTCCACCCATCTCCTAAAGAAGTATGAATACCAGTACTGGCAATGTCTCCAGTATGAATCAGAAGGTGAAGAATATGAGCACCGTACTGGGAAGAGTCTAAAGAAGCATGAAGATACGCGTGACCATTGGCATTGCCCGTTCTTCAGGTTTTGCTGGGACTCTGGTATGAGCTGATTGCCTTCTATCAATGATTGCTCGGAGTGCAGATCTTGGAAGCGTGATGCAGAAGGGATCTTGGTGTTTCGGTGCTTGGGACCTGTGCTGCCCCAACATGAGCAAGCTGAGCCACCATGCAGAAAGGAGGACTTTGAAGAAGAAGAGGACAAATATCACCGGCTGTGCTGGTGCCCTGATGGACTTAATCATCCCCAGAAGCGCAGGGTGCAGCTTCTGCGCAGTTTGGAGGAAGCCGAGGCCAAATATCTCAAGATGCTAAGAAAGGCGCGTCCAGATTTGGCGGATAAGGTTCACCACACCCAGAAAAGGGAATCGCACCCTCCTAAGAAAGAGTGGCATCCTAAGCCAACAAGAGCCGATGCGAAGACATCGGCTAACTCGCATATGGTGTTTGTACTCCCTGCGGAGTTTTATGCCCAAGGTCGTGAAGAGTTACCAGTAGCCTAGCTTGACTTGGGGCCGTGGCCAGTCATATTCGAGAAGCCCCGAGCAAAGAATTATAAGCATTTGAAGGCTCTATACCTCAAGGGTTACATCAACGGCTAGCCTGTCAACAAGATGTTGGTCGACACTGGTGCAGCAGTCAACATAATGCCATACTCAGCGCTGCGTCGGTTGGGGCGTTCTACTGGAGATTTAATCAAGACCAACATCACATTGAGCGACTTCAATGGCCAAATATCAGAGGCACAAGGCGTTCTTAATGTGGATCTGACCGTGGAAAGCAAGACTGTCCGTACCTCTTTCTTCATTGTCAACAGCAAGAGTACTCACACTATCCTACTTGGGAGGGATTGGATTCACGCCAACTACTGCATTCCTTCCATGATGCATCAATGTCTGATTCAGTGGGATGGAGACGAGGTAGAGGTGGTTCATGCGGATGATTCGATCGAGATTTCACATGATGCCATGAGTATTTGGGATGTAGAAGATCAAGAGCCGATTTCAGGAATCAATTTGGAAGGCTGTGATCGCGTGGAAGCTACAAAAAACGGGGTGAGGCTGGTCTTATCCACTGGCCTTACAGAGTAGAAGAAACATCAAGGGTGAGCTATTCTAACACACTTGGCAAGGCCGATCCCTGTGATCGGCCCCAAAAAATAAAATGTAAACTCTTGATGACAAGTGTATTGCATAATTGTGGCAATTACAAGGAGGCCCACTGTAGCAGCCGGCCATACATCAATTGTAAAATTTCAAGGATTAACGAAGATTATAAGGCAGCCGATCTTAACGATCAGCCAAAACTCTTTTCATCACATTCTTTGTCCATTTGTAGTATTGACTCGACAGATGACAGAAAGCTAGGATACAGGTTTACATCCACTGACGAGCTCGAAGAGGTTGACATTGTTCCTGGGGATAAGCCACGACCAACATTCATCAGCAAAAAATTAAGCCCGTGTCTACGAGAGCCGATGATATCTCTGCTGAAGGAGTACGCAGATTGTTTCGCCTGGGATTACACGGAGATGCCTAGGCTGGACAGAAGCATCGTCGAACATCGGCTCCCTCTCAAGAAGGGATTTCGGCCGTTTCAGCAGTGAGCGCGACAAATGAAGGCTGATGTTCTAGAAGAAGTCAAGAAAGAGATGGAGAAAATGCTAGAAGCAGGATTCATGTAACACCCTAATTTTCAAACTAGATGGAGGAAATGCTAGAAGCAGGATTCATGTAACACCCTAATTTTCAAACTAGGAGTTTAAACAAACTTTGTTAGGTTTTACTTAGGATTCATAATGTTTAATTTAAATTCTTTTGATTTTAGAGCATTTACCTAGAATTAATAGCATTTTATTTATCCATAAAAAGAAATATAAGGAAACATAGGATTTGTGCATTTCATGCCTCAATGCATTGTTTAATTGATTGTTTCCATTTGAATTTAGATTTCAAAAGCATTTGAATTGCACCCCTTTTTCCCTCTCCCTCTCTCTGTCTTGGGCCGGCCCACCTCCCTTTCTTCTTTTCCCTCCCTTTTTCTCCCCCTGCGGCCCGGCCCACGGCCTCCCCTCACTCTCCCCCTTCTCTCCCTCCTCTCACGCACGTGGCCCAACAGCCGCTCCACTGACCCACCAGCCGCGCGCGCCCCTCCCTCCTTTCCACTCTCGCATAGATAGGCGGGGCCCGCTTGTCAGGCCCTTCTTCCCCCCACCCCCCCCCCCCGCGCCAGACCCGGACTCGCACTCGAGTCCGGCTCGACCCCGCCGCACTTCACCTTTGGCCCGCACGCCTAGGAGCTGCCGCTGCCCCTATTTAAGGCGCCGCCCGCACCCTAGATCCTCGCCCCAACCCGCAGCCGCCGCCGCTGCCGCAAACCCTAGCGACCTAAGCCTCCCCCGCCGCCGCGTTCGGGAGCTCACCGCGCTGCTGCTTCACTGCTCCCCGCCGTCCCCCGTGAGCCGTAGGAGCTCCGTCGTGGAGTAAGGACCCTCCCCGGCCGGTTAAACCCTCTCTCCCCGCTTTCCCCATGCGACCGCGCACTCGCCGTCGCTCCGCGCTGCCTCTCACCGCCAGCCGCCGTCTACGGCCACCGTCTCACCTTCTTAACCCCCTAATTGGAATCCCCTTCACGCGCGCTACCTCCCAGTCCGGACCCGAGCCAAACACGTGGCCGGAATCGTGTTATCGCGTTTTCTTCGGCGAGGCTCCACAGCACGCCGACGCTTGGACCGCCGCCGGCGTCCCCCGCCGCCGCTCCGCGCCGTTCCCCGCGCCCTCGCCCTTAGATCCCGATCCGACGGTCCAGATCCGTTTCAACCCGAGTCAAATAGATCTAATACTGGTCAACCCGTGGTCTTTTTGCGGTTTAGCCCTTAAGTTTTTTGGAAATCACCCCGCAGTCCATGTTAGTTCAAAAGTATTCACGAATACATCCTTTTTCTTCTGATTAGGCCCCCGACTTTTTAAAATATAGAACGCGCAGTCCTAGATCTTTCTGTTTTACAATCTAACTCTTAAGTCTAAGGTTTAATTATGATCTAGCCCTCGATTTCTTTTGTCAGAGCCCTTTTAGTTTCAAATCTTCTATAGATAAGCCCCTAGGATCATATTTTAACCCTAATTTGTTCGTTTTAACTCTGTTTTCGTCGATTCTTGCACTCACGCGATTCTTACGACAAATGCAGTAGCTTTATTACATTATTTTATTTATTTATATTGATTGGTGTACTATTTCTTATTTATTGTATTTATTTGCTTGTATATATTGTGTGCTACGATAGACGAGTTCGAGGGTCCGCAAGAGCTGAGCTTCTAAGATGTTCTCGAGTAGCAGATCCGTTTCAACCCGAGTCAAACAGATCTAATACCGGTCAACCCGTGGTCTTTTTGTGGTTTAGCCCTTAAGTTTTTTGGAAATCACCCCGCAGTCCATGTTAGTTCAAAAGTATTCACGAATACATCCTTTTTCTTCTGATTAGGCCCCTAACTTTTTAAAATATAGAACCTGCAGTCCTAGATCTTTGTGTTTTACAATCTAACTCCTAAGTCTAAGGTTTAATTATGATCTAGCCCTCGGTTTCTTTTGTCAGAGCCCTTTTAGTTTCAAATCTTCTATAGAAAAGCCCCTAGGATCATGTTTTAGCCTTAATTTCTTCGTTTTAACTCTGTTTTCATCGATTCTTGCACTCACGTGATCCTTACGACAAATGCAGTAGCTTTATTACATTATTTTATTCTATTTATATTGATTGGTGTACTGTTTCTTATTTATTGTATTTGTTTGCTTGTATATATTGTGTGCTACGATAGACGATACGCAGTTCGAGGGTCCACAAGAGCCGAGCTTCGAAGATGTTCCCGAGCAGCAGCAATTCATTAATGAAGGCAAGTGGTCCTTGATCATACTTCAGTCTCAATAACATTATAAATATACACTTTTATTTTATATGCATGCATGTGTCTAGAATATGACTGAAGCTCCCCGCGCGTCGCGCCTGCTCACGCTCCCCCATCGCCGCGCTCTGCGCCACCTCCCGCCACTCCCACGAGCCGTTGCAGAAGATACCGTGAACCAGCTCGCGCTCGCCGCTCGCCACGCTTGTGAGTTTGGTATTTTGGCGTGGGGAAGGGGGTGGTGGGGGGAACCAGGTTGGGATGGAACTGTTGGTGGGAACAGGGACGAGAGGTTTAGTTGGTGGGCTGGTGGACGGACGGTTTGGGCTGGTTAGTTGGTTGGGGTGCTGGGTAGCTACAGTGTTTACACGAATTTTTTAAAAAGGGGTTAAAAAATTAAATTCGAAAAAGGGTGCCGTTTTGGAAATTTTTCGAAAAATGGGTACCTCCCGGCGTGGGGCCGGAGACCTCCCGCCCATCCAACGGGCCGGAGGTCCCAAAATTTTTCCTAGGCCCCTCCTGAGGGCCTCTTCGCGAATAAGAAACTTTTCTAATTCGCGAAGAGACCTCTGACGCGGCCGCGGCGGCATCCCGCACGTCCAACGGGCAGGAGTTCCCCCAAGGGACATCCCGCCCACCCAACGGGCAGGAGGTTTCCCGGAGGGGCATCCCGCCCGCCCAACAGGCGGGACGTTCCCCCACCACTATATAAGCCCCCACCTACCCCCAAATTCCCATATTATTAAGCAAAAAATCAAGAAAAAAAGAAAGGGAGGAGAGGAAGCGGCGAAGCCCCGTTCACACATCGATTTGGAGGTATATTCTCGTTCTAATCGTATAATTACTTGAAAATAACTATAATCTAGAAAATATTTCTTAGGTAGTTATATTTGAATAGTTTTTAGTATTTTCAATTGTTTTTAGGAATATTTGTTAGGGTAGTTATATTTTGAATAGTTTTTAGTATTTTCAATAGCTTTTAGAAATATTTCTTAGGGTAGTTATATTTTGAATAGTTTTTAGTATTTTCAATAGTTTTTAGGAATATTTCTTAGGGTAGTTATATTTTGAATAGTTTTTAGTATTTTCAATAGTTTCTAAAAATATTTCTTGGGGTAGTTATATTTTGAATAGTTTTTAGTATTTTCAATAGTTTTTAGAAATATTTCTTAGGGTAGTTATATTTTGAATAGTTATTAGTATTTTGAATAGTTTTTAGATATATTTCTTAGGGTAGTTATATTTTGAATAGTTTTTAGTATTTTCAATTGTTTGTAGGAATATTTCTTAGGGTAGTTATATTTTGAATAGTTTTTAGTATTTTAATAGTTTTTAGAAATATTTCTTAGGGTAGTTATATTTTTCATGCAGATATGGCGCAGGCACCGGAACTCCTTGACGCGAACACCGATGAACGGCACAGGTCGTACCTGGCAGCGGTGGAGGGGCCGCAGCTTCACGAGTTGCACCCTCGTGTAGCAAAGGAGTTGTTGCACCTGGACGACCGCTGGCTTGATAGGTGATACTTTGTATTTTTTTACAGAATGAATGTATTGCTTGTACGACAATTGTAACCACAATGCAAAATATACAGGTTACGTGAGGCTGGTTTGCTGCCACTCGCACGTATGCTTCAGGCCGGCGACGGCCATGACAGTGGCACCAAGAAGCAGATGCAACTGGACCGCTTTCTACTTGCGGCGTTGGCGGACAGGTGGCGTCCGGAGACGCACAAGTTCCACTTGCCGTGCGGGGAGATGGCCCCCACGTTGCAGGACGTGTCGTACCTGCTCGGGCTTCCCATTGCGGGTGAAGCTATTGGCCCGGTTGCCGTGCCACCTAGCTGGAGGGCAGAGCTTCAGGAGCGGTTTGCTCCAGTGAACCCGCCACATCTTTTGGACGTACCTGATGCGCCCGGCCCCGCCAAGGGTTGGGTAATACAATATAGGGTACGTACAATTATTTTTAATTAATTTAATTGTATCATATGTGACTACCTCTAAGTATTGAATAAATATATTTTAGGCTCAGGATCTCCACCCTCTAGCTGGGCAGTACGAGGTGTCGCACTGCCTGGAGGCATATCTGTTGTGGTTGTTCGGCTGGACTCTTTTCTGCAACTCTAGCGGCAATTATATGGACAAGGTTCTCATCCAGTACGCGCGAGCGATTGCGGATGCGGAGCCGGGCCAGGTACCTGGGTGGAGCTGGGATCGGCAGTGCTTGCTGCCACGTACCGAGGCCTTTGCCAGGCCTGTTTCAAGACGGAGAGGACCGCCGTCATCACAGGCTGTCCACTTCTGCTGCAGCTATGGTCGTACGAGCGATTCATCATAGCACGCCCCCTAATCAGCGAGGAGCCTTATCCGCCCGAGATGTATGGGCTGTGGCACAAGGATAGCCCCACGATGGGTTCGTTTTGGACCGATCGACGGGTAAGCTCTTTAATTTACTGTTGTACATTTCTGTATGTGCAAAGTAACGACGCAGTTGTGTAATTTTGCAGATGAGCTGGGCACATCGGCAGGTCGGAAAAGCATACCCGCAGTTCGTGTCCGAATTTGATCGGATGCGGCCACAGGATGTCATCTGGACCCCGTACACCGCTGCGGCTGTCCAGACACGTGCGCCGCACGGGTTGTCCTCCCTCTGCATGCCTGACGAGGCGTACTGGCTCATAAAGGCGAACCTAGTGTTCGATATTGTCGTCGAGCCGTACTACGTCGAGCGAGTGATGAGGCAGTTCGGGCAACGACAGCACTTCCCTCTCCTACCCCGAGCGTTCCAGGCCATGCCGCGCAGCGTACACGAGTAAGTTTGTGATAACTCATTTTGCATTAATTATATAACCGTTATCATGAAATAATGTTGTCTTTCAAATGTTTGCAATAGATATTCGCGCAGGGGATATCATGCCAACAAAATCAACTGGGTTGTCAAGTTGCAGGAGTACGTAGGAGGGTAGCTAGACGCACCTGACGATGTGAGGGACGAGCCGCAGCCACACACGGAGGCGTCTTACGGTGCATACCTCTGCTGGTACCTCACTCGCACGCATCCGTACGTCACTCTTTCACGTATTGATGACGCGGAGCATCAGCACCCGTCGACCATCTCGGACACGTATCCCTTGTACCGTGATCAGGCGCAGCGTGGTGCGGTACGTTTTTCGCAACTTTAATTATTAAATCTTTTTTTATAAAAGATCGATAACAATATTACTCTGCTTCCCATTACTCATGCAGATCGATCTAATCAACTGTGCGGAGGTCGAAGCTGCATCTTAGATCACGTTGTTTGAACGTGGAGTACGTGTACCGGACGTACAGTACAAAGAGAGCTTTCGTCGGATTCATGACAACTTGACGCGAGCGTTACGTGCACTGACGTGTCGCAGCAGAGATGATGTGGGGGCCTCCAGTTCATCTCATGCGTCCGCCCACGTGTACACAGCTGGCCCGTCGACCTCTACAGCACCACACGCAGCGGCCAGTGGTACTGCCGCCAGTTCGAGCTGTAAGTCCTTTATAATTGCCATTTCGATCAACTTTCATTTATACGACTAATTTCGTTTATTTTTATAGTCATGCACTCGACGGCAATGGGGCCTCCTCCTACAAAAATGGAGCCTCAGACGTTTGGCGCCTATGCTCCAGGAACGTCTCTCCCGTCGGGTTCGACGCCAGCTGCTCCGTATTCTTAGGGCTATACTCAGCATGCTTGGTCGATAGGAGCTTCTGCACACGGTGGTCTATTCGGTGTGCCGGACTGGAACGACTGGGATGGCGGCTCCGTCAATTTATCGGAGTTGGTGGGCGGCGGCGCCGGACCTAACATCATTGGTCCCTCCCAGACGTATGATGCTCCAGCTCCACAGTCCCAGGATGACCCGTTCACGCCGACGCCTCCTCCGCCTCGTCCTCACCATGCTCCAGATGCACTCACGTACTCGGAGGGGCACATACGCTGACGGCCTAAGACTAGGGGGGAGGACCAAAAGAGCGCGAGGTCCGGGACAGACGGAGTAGATACTCCTGATTCGATGGACTCTATATATTTAAACTATTTTTTGTATGATACTATTTTATTTTTAATGGGTTGATGTATCGTACATTCATAATATTTGGATTCTACGTTGCAAAATGTTATCGTTTAACAATCTTCATACGAATTTTAGATACAGTAATCTTCTTCGTAAAATTGAATTAAAATTTTATATATATACAAAAGAGTATAGCGAATAAATCTTGTATTAGAAAAAAGTATGAATTTTAAATAGTTTGTAAAACATAAATTCGAACAAAAAATAAGAAAATGGGAACCTCCCACCCGTGGGGCGGGCGGGATGCCTCAGGGGCCTCTTCGCGAATAAGAAAAGTTTCTTATTCGTGAAGTGGCCCTCGGGAGGGGCCTGGCAAAAATTTTGGGACCTCCCGCCCGTTGGTTGGGCGGGAGGTCGCCGGCCCCACGCCTTTTTCGAATTTAATTTTTTTAACCCGTTTTTTAAAAAAATTCGTGTTTACACCTAGGTATAATTTGTACAGAGAATGTATCCATCCTCTCAGTTGCAACTATGACAATTTTAGTTACAATTTGATTGTGTCAAGTTGCAACCGGATAGGTCTGAGTTGCAACCAGGTCGATCTGAGTTGCAACCTGTTCGCATTCAGTTGCAACCGGATCAGTCGGAAGTTGCAACTGGTTCACGCCCAGTTGCAACTGGTTCGCGTCTAGTTGTAACCGGATCAATCTGAACTGCAATTGATTCGCAACCAGTTGCAACTGATTTGCGTCCGGTTGCAACTGGTTTGCACCTAGTTGCAATCAGTTCTGTCCCGTTGCAATTGGTGTATTCTCCCAATTACAATCGGTCAAGTTACAATCGGTGTAGTCTCTCGGTTGCAACTGTAGGTGGGTGTATTTTGTACATAAAATGCACCTTATTGCATTTTAGCCTCGTCATGTATATATATATATATATATTTTATACTCTAATGCTTCAGCTTCAAGTGATTCTATAAATATATTATGCATAACCTTTTTATGATATAATGTGGACAATAAAAGAGAAATAATTATAGTTTGACATATGCCTTCCTTCTATTCGTGATAGTCATCTAAAGAAAACATACAAGTTATCCAAATAAGAGTAATACATTATTTAAAAATAAAAATTTTATGGAAGCATACTATACTAAACGATAGCACTCGCCGTTACAATTGCGCAAATGCAAGAATCGAAAAAACGGAGGTAAATATTAAGAGAATAAGCTTCTAAAATGAGAAAGGGCTTAAATATAAATAAAGAATAAGTTTCGGTGCATGTATGAAAATAAAATTAAAGGCAAAAGATGGCTGGTTGATTTATATATAGGTCAGGGACTTATCTGAAACAATGACCAAACAGGCATCAGACTGTAGGTTGATTTACATAAACTTTAGGGGGTGTTCTGACAAATTTTCTAGAGTGGAAATAGGATGGTGGGTTAATTTTGTATAAACTTAAGGTGCTTTTGTGAAACATCTGCGAGAAGTGGCAGTTGACTCCTTTGATGGTCGGGTTTTTTGTTTGCGCTGGTTTAGCATTTGGAAGCGGCTTTCCTTTGATTTTAAGCCTTGAGCATCGGCTTTCATGATTTCTATCAGGTTAAGCGCAGTTTTTCTTCTGCTATGTGTTGACGGATGACGAGGGAGAAATAGATAAAGATAAAATAATAATATGGTGGATCAAGGTAATACAACAAGTATTTAAATATTTAATAAAGTTACCATCAGACTTCAAACAAGATGGGTCAACGGTGTGGATTTAATATTCCCGCATGCATGTACCTCCTACCTCTGGAGAGATCCAACCCGACTTGGGAATCCGAATCACCCACGGACTCCACCGTCAACACGAGACCCAACCCATGGAGCCCAGATAAACCTTCGCCTCCCTCCCTCCTATTTATTTCCATCTCGCCAACGCTAAAGCCCTTGAAGCGTCCCCTCATCCGAGGTGATTTAAATGTGATATAAGAATCAGTACCAGGAGGCTGATACACATTTATTACATCAGATGGTACATTACCATACAAACCTCTGAGGAGGCGGACACTCGATACAAAAGAAGATCAGTAATAAAATAGCTATGGTGATACACCAAAGCACGACCCACATGGGATCCAGCTCGGGCTTAGAGTAACACGCTGGTAGAAGCATCTTGCGGGGGTTTAACACTACAGGCAAGGTTGGGTGCGGACGCAACCTCTATTCGACGTCTTCAACCACGAAGTCCGGGTCTTCCTCTGAAGAAAAACCACAAATATATATCGGGTGAGTACAAAGGTACTCAACAGTCCAACCACACCCGCGGAGGGGAAATAATAGAGATCATGCACGGGTACATCAAGGCTAAGGTTAGGGTTTATTTGCGGAAAAGCGAGGTATTACACATGCAAGGGTTCATTTGATAAAAGAGTTTTCTCAAGACATTTTTATAGCAATCGAATAATAAGTGGAGTTGATCCTATACAAAGAATCCAAGTTTTAATACTACCGGACTCTACGTCCACAGTGGTTTACTGCACGACTGCCGGGCACTTTCAAAACAACTCACGCTACAAAACCAATCATCCCAAAATATCTATTGAAGTGACCATGCCGTAACGCGTCCAATACCATGGACACGGCTATTCGAATAGATTTTTCACTCTGTAGAGGGGGTACACTTTACCTACAAGTAGGGTACCGCACTACGAACACCTTGATGTCGCGGCGGATCCTAACAAAGCCATTACCCACCTTAGCTGAATCTAACTAGCCAACACGGAAGCTACCATGGGGTTAATGACCCACCAACCAAGTCATAACCGGAACATAATTCACACAGATCGTATTTCTTCTCCATGGTCTCCCGTTGCTCACCCGCTCTCCTTTTGGCTAGTAGAACAACTAGTGGGGTTTATGCTAAGCCGTTGCCCACATAACGGTCGAGTGGTTGTACGATAGTGGGTTAGGCAGGATGACACCTCAGTTCATCTTTATATTGACCAGACGGACATCTCCCGTCCATGCTCAACCACAAAGGTACAAGCACACTAGTGGCATTTCACACAGAAAACGCTGTCCATCTCGTCAGATTATGTCTTTCCTTTATTTTCTCAAAATCCCATTTTATCTTTTAAAATACTCGCACCCTTATTTTTGGTAAGCGCTTGTGGTCATGGTTTAAAATATAATCAAGGGGATAACAGGTAATAAACATCTCTAGCCGTAGGCAATGTCTAGCAGAGCAATCCTAGGTCATCAGGAATAGTCATAGCAATCAAGAGGTGGCTATCCAACCATGTCTTGCAATAAAATGATGCATTTTATAAAACAGACCAATAGGTTGCATTTATAAAACTGGGATAAATATGCATCAAGGATGGGATTGGACTTGCCATTCACAAGGCCTTCCGGGAGGTCCTGATCGAGGTACTGTCCTTCAGGTTCGGGCTCGCGGCACTGGTCCTCGGGCTCTTGCTCGCAGTACTGCTCGTCGACGGGTTCTCCCTCGGTCACTTCGTGATCTATGGCGCACACAAACAAACATTCATTAAAGAAAAAGAAATAGAGGTTTTATCTTCGAGCCCGAATCAGGAATAACTTAAGAAACAATGGTAGAAAGAATATTTTTGGGAGATTTCTTGATGGCATGGCCGACATTATGTTAGAAATGGCGTGGTAAAGTTTCGGGGCAAACGGAAGGTTTTTGGCGCATGAAATAATAGGCCGAACGGGATTTTAGGGGATGAATAAGGGTCCGAGGACCTATTTGGAACTACTGTTGGGAGGGGAGGGCTTGATTAGAATTTCTGGGAATACCTAGGGTACTCTGAAAAAGGTCGAGGGTTTATCCGTAATTATTTTGTGTAGTGGGAGGGTTCAATTCCTAAATAGGGTGAACATGGGGTTTATTTGGAAAAAGAGATTAAGGAGAGGTGGGGCTCTTAAGGAAATCGGTAGAAGGGCAGGGGGCTCAGGGCAAAATTGCCTTTCTTCCTCCTCCTGTTGCCAGGAACAGAGGAGGGGGAGAGGAGCCGGCGGCGGCGCCGATTCCGGCGGCTCCGGGGCACGGCGGCGGCCGGGGGCAGGGGCAAAACGGAGAGGGGAGCAAGGGAAACCTATTCCTCTACAAACCACGGGCCGGGGTGGCGCACCGCAGCATGCCCACGGTGACCAGAAGCGGTGGGCGGTGGCTCTTGCGGCGGCGGCGATGCAGGGCCGGGGAGGGGGCTAGGGGCGGCGGTGGAGGTTGTGGTGGTGGCGGGGCGCGTCGTGGGGGTATTTATAGGCCGGCGAGGGCGGGAAGGAGGGGGGCGCGGTGGAGGCCGGTGAGCTCCGGAGGCGGCCAGTAATGGCGGTGGGGGCGGCGGTGGTGCTGGGTCGTCGCTGCGCAGGGCGGTCGGTGGCGTTGGGTCATCGCTGCGCAGGGCGGGTGGTGGCCTGTAGCGGGGAGGGGCGGCCTGGGGGTGCGCTGCGCAGGGGAAAGCGGCCAGTGGCGAGGCGACGCGCGGCGGCCAGCTCTGCTCCGCCGCGGCACGCAGGGGCAAGCGCGAGCGCCGAGGCGGCAATGGGGCACGGCGCGCGCAGGGGAGGGGCCAAGTTAGGCAGCTCCTGTGGAGTCGCCAGTGGAGGAGGGTGGTGGTGGCTAGGCGCTTGGCGTCGAGCTCTGCTCGGCGTCGTGCAGCGCGTGCAGGGGAAGTGAGAGAAGGAGAAGGAAAAAGGAAAAAGAGAAAGGGGAAAAAGAAGAAGGGGAAAAAGAGAACAGGGGAGAAAGGAAGGGAGAGGGGGGCTGCGCCGGCGGGATTCGCGGTGACGGTCGCGAGCGTGGGGTTGGGCACGTGGCGCGGCGCGCGAGAGGGGGGGCTGCGTCGGCAGGATTCACGGCGACGGTCGCGAGCGCGGGGTTGAGCACGCGGCACGGTGCGCGGGTCGAGGAACAGAGAAAGGATGGCGGTTAATTTTTGGATGTCAGACGGCGAGACTTCGGGAAATGTTTTGGGCGATTAAGAGCTCGGACGGTAGAGGGTTTAGGAGCGATCCGAGCTTGACGACAAAAAAAGTTTTGAAAATTATTTTTAGCGAGTGATTTGTACTGTAATTTAAATAGGGTAAAAAGCGGGCGTTACAAACCTACCCCACTTAAAATGAATCTCGTCCTCGAGATTCGGCTGGTTCCTAAATAGATGGGGAAACTCTTTCTTTAGGGCATCTTCGCGTTCCCATATAGCTTCTTCCACTCGATGTCTGCTCCACTGAACTCTGCAAATCCGTACTTCAGAGCTTCTTGTCCTTTTTATGACAGTGTCCAAAATCTTGACGGGTACTTCCTGGTACCGAAGATCTTTCTGTAAAGCTATTTCTTCTTTCGACACCCGTTCTCTTTCAGGTACCCTCAGGCATCTTCTCAGTTGGGATACATGGAATACTGGGTGTATGTCAGACATTCCTTCTGGTAGTTCTAGACGGTATGCTACAGCTCCAATTTTCTTCAGTACTTGGTACGGTCCAATGTACCGAGGGGCTAGTTTCCCATGTACCTGAAATCTTCAAGTCCCTCGAATAGATGAAACCTTGAGATAGACGAAGTCTCCTGGATTGAAGCTTACTTCTCGTCTCTTCTTGTCTGAGTAACTCTTCTGTCGGGATTGGGCGGCCTTCAGTTTCCCTCTAATTTCAGCCACTCTTTCTTCCGCTTCTTTTATGAGTGCAGGTCCTACCAGGGCACGCTCTCCAACTTCTAACCACATCAGGGGGGTCCTGCACTTTCTCCCATAGAGTGCTTCAAATGGTGACATGCCCAAGCTTGCTTGATAGCCGTTGTTGTACGAAAACTCAGCGTACGGTAAGCTTTGTTCCCAATCCTTGCCATAAGTAAGGACACATGCTCTTAGCATATCCTCCATAATCTGGTTCACCCTTTCTGTTTGACCGTCGGTCTACGGGTGATAAGCCGAACTGAAGTCCAACTTGGTGCCCATGGCCTTATGCAAACTTTTCCAAAACCTAGAGGTGAATTGGGTTCCTCTATCCGAAACAATTCTGCTAGGCACGCCATGCAGCCTCACTATGTTGTCCACATAGAGCCGTGCTAGCTTTTCTCCACCATAATTGGTCCGTACCGGTAGGAAGTGAGCGACTTTTGTGAGCTGGTCCACTATCACCCATATGGAGTCATGTCCTTTCTGTGTCTTGGGTAAACCCACTACAAAATCCATTCCTATCTCATCCCATTTCCAAACCGGGATGGGCAAGGGTTGCAGCAATCCTGCTGGCTTCTGATGTTCGGCCTTGATTCTTTGACAAGTATCACAATGGGCGACGAACCTTGCAATGTCCGCCTTCATTCCACTCCACCAACACTTTTGTCTTATATCCACATACATCTTGGTGGATCCTGGGTGGATGGAATATGCTGAGTTGTGGGCCTCATCCATAATAGTCTGTCGGAAGTCTCCTTCCTTAGGTACGCAAATTCTATCTTTGTACCATAAGGTTCCTTTGTCATCCACTCTAAAATCTGGTGCCTTGTTTTCTCCGGTATGCATGCGGATTCTCATCAAGTCCTTATCTGAACCTTGGGCCTTTCTGATCTTATCCTCTAAAGTGGGTTGAACACTCAACTTGCAACTGGAACCATGGGGGACGATGTGCACATTTAATCGTGCCATTTCTTCGTGTAGGTAGGCATCCTTAGGCCCATAAGATTTCCGGCTTAAGGCATCCGCTACCATGTTTGCTTTACCAGGATGGTAATGAATTACCATATTATAATCCTTCACTAGTTCTAACCACCTTCTTTGCCTTAAGTTCAAATCTGGCTGGGTGAATATGTACTTTAAGTTCTTATGGTCTGTGTAGATCTCACACCTATTCCCAATTAGATAGTGTCTCCAAATCTTGAGGGCATGTACTACGGCTGCAAACTCCAAATCATGGGTCGAGTAATTCTGCTCATGAGGCTTGAGTTGTCGGGAAGCATATGCCACTACTTTCCCACCTTGCATAAGGACACATCCTAATCCTTGACGGGACGCATCACAATAAATGACAAAGTCCCGTTGGATGTCTGGCAAGGTTAGTACCGGGGCGGTTGTCAGTCTTTTCTTTAACTCCTGGAAGCTTCTCTGACATGACTCGGTCCAGGTGAACTTCTTCTCTTTCTTGAGTAGCTCTGTCATGGGTCGGGCTATCTTGGAGAATCCTTCAATAAATCTCTGGTAATATCCGGCTAAACCGAGAAAGCTCCTGATTTCACTAACATTGGTTGGTTGCTGCCAATTGGAGACCGCTTCGACTTTTTCGGGATCCACTGCTACTCCCTCTGCGGTCAAGATATGACCAAGAAATGCTACTTTCTCAAGCCAAAATTCACACTTGCTGAACTTGGCGTAGAGCTTGTACGCTCTCAACTTTTCCAGAACCACTCGTAGGTGCTGCTCATGTTCGTCGACACTCTTGGAGTAAATAAGTATGTCATCAATGAAAACTACGACAAACTTATCTAACTCTTCCATAAATACCATATTCATGAGGTTCATGAAATAAGCAGGTGCATTGGTGAGTCCACAGGACATCACGGTAAACTCATATTGCCCGTAGCGGGTGACGAAGGCCGTCTTTGGAATATCGCTTTCCTTAATCTTGAGCTGGTGATATCCCGACCTTAGGTCTATCTTGGAGAAATACTTGGCTCCCTTCAGCTGATCAAAGAGGTCATCAATTCTGGGAAGGGGGTATTTGTTCTTGATGGTGACTTCATTTAGTGCACGGTAATCCACGCACATCCTCATGCTTCCGTCCTTCTTCTTGACAAACAAGACCGGAGCTCCCCATGGTGATGAGCTTGGTCTAATGAAACCACTTTGTTGTAACTCTTCCAGCTGTCTCTTTAGTTCCGCCAATTCAGAGGCTGCCATCCTATAGGGTCTCTTAGCTATAGGGGAGGTTCCAGGGGCAAGGTCAATGACAAACTCTATATCCCTATCTGGCGGCATCCCCGGGAGTTCTTCCGGGAAAATATCTAAGTATTCATTTATTACTGGAACTTCTTCCAAGAGTTTAGCTTCCATGCTAAAAACCATTGGGTCCGGTCCACTTCCCCGAGTATGGCAGGTTACTTGTACTCCTTCTGGGTTGGTTAGGTGTACCACCTTGTCAGCACAACTTATAAGGCCATTGTGCAGGCTTAGCCAATCCATTCCAAGGATCACATCTATACCTTTAGACTTAAGTACTACTAGGTCTGCTAGGAACTCTACCCCACTTAAAATAATCCTTACCCGAGAACAACCCAGTCGGCACTTAATGTCGCCTCCGGGCGTTCGGGTTAATAGGGGTGTTTTTAGTAGCACTGTAGGTATATTGTGCTTTTCCACAAAACTTGAGGATACGAACGAATGTGATGCTCCGAAATCAAATAATATTGTTGCCAAAACTGAGCTGACTAGAAACTCACCGAGCACTACGCCCTGAGCGTCCTGAGCCTCATGCGCGTTGATGTGGTTGATGCGGGCTCGTCCGAAGGACTGCTGGGGCGGCCCCATCTGCTGGTTGTTGTTGCCGGTATTGTTATTGCGGATGGGTACACGATTGGCTCCTGATAAGGCTGGCCTTGGTCCATTCACCGAGTTGGAGAGGGCTGATGCTGCCGGCTTGTTATTAGCATATGGACAATTGGCAATTGAAATGCCCTGTCTCACGGTAGTTGAAGCATGCTCGGGTATTGCTGCTGGCAGTAACTTGGCTTGCATTGCTCTGTGGGGCCTTCATGGTGTTCTGGCTCTTGAACTGTCTAAGCTGGGTGCTGGGGGCTTGAGAGCCAGTGGCTTGTGGCTGGGTCCTATACTGCATAGGGGCTTGGGACTTGGTCAATGGAGGGCCAAAGTGCCTCGGTTTCTGGAAACGGTCCTGCTGGCGAGCCTTGGCTTCTAGGAACTTACGCTTATTGTCTCTCTTTTCCTCTGCCATGGCTCTCTCGGTGATGATAGCCATGTTCATCAGTGTGTTGAAGTCTGGGTAGATGCATGGGGAAAGCAGCTTCTTAAGTTCTGTATTTAAACCCTTTCTGAACATATCCTGCTTCTTTTCATCCTTGTCTACTTCCTCCGGTGCATAGCGAGCTAGTTCTATGAACTGGTATGTGTACTCTTCAACGGACTTGTTGCCTTGTTGCAGCTCGCGGAACTCATCTGCCTTGCGCTTCATGGTGGCTGCTGGGATGTGATAGCGACGGAATTCATCCACAAACTCCTTCCAAGTGATAGTGGAGGCATCCTGAGCAGCTGCACAGTAGTTCTCCCACCAAGCCAAAGCAGTTCCAGTGAGCTGGTGAGCAGCTAAACGGACCTTGTCATGGTCTTCATGCTCAAATGGTTCGAGTTTTCTCTTGATAACACGCAGCCAGTCATCTGCGTCCAATGGGTTGTAGGATCCTGCAAAGGTGGGTGGCTTGGTCCTCAGAAAAGCTGACAGTTTGTCATTTGTATTCTGCTCACGGGGCCTTGGGTTGGTGATGACATTGGTCAAAGCTTCTAGTAGGAGGTTCTGGTTGTTCAATACTTGTACCAGGTCAACGGCCGGTGGGGGTGGGGCATGTCGTGCTCCTACTTGGCTTTCTCCTCCCTGCTGGCTCACTTCCTGATCTTCCTGATCGGGGGCTTGTCCTTGCATACCCTGTTGTCTCTCCGCACTTGGAGTGGCATGTGCCTGTCTTTGGAAGGCCCTATTGTTACGCCTGGGGGCCGTCTGTGGATTGGGCAAAACCCTTATGAGACTTAGATTTGTAATTTAGTGATATTTTATTTTCGAAAAGGCAGACTCTACCGGCAGTCGCACAAACTAACAACCATCAAGTGCAGATAGTTTTATTTATTACGCTGGGGTACAACCCTTGGGAGGGTACAGCTAAAACATGCACTACACGATCGGGTACAAAGGGCACAACAGATGGGTGGGCACAACTCTCAGCTCAGGGCCGGGATGGCTTCATCCCTGGGGCACCTCTAAGGCATATTACTCACGGAGCGAGTCGTCTTCCGGGGTGGAGTGAACTTCCAGTGGAATGAGTAGCTCTTCCTCGTCGTCCTCGAGGATCCCATTTTCTCGGGGCTGTTCGACAGCTCCTCCTTCTACGATTGCAGCTGTCCTTTCGGCACCTTCAGGTGGAGCTTGCGGGGTCCTAAAAAGTCCTCCCCATCCTGTGATGGGTGTTCCAATTAGGACTTGGGTTTCCCCGATTGCCGGGACGGGCGTTCCACTGTTGGTCCATTCTTCCATGCGCCGATCCTGGATCTGCCTGAGGCTTTCATGAGCGATGGCTTTGCTACTTATAGCGGTCGCGGTCCTTGCTTCGGCTTGAGCCAACCGGATTTGGTGCATCCTTACTGCAAGCTCAGCTTGCTCGGCCCGGTGGGTTTGCTCCCTTAAGATTTGGGCTTGCTCGTCGAAGAGCTTATCCAAGGAGATGAGGTAGGCGACCACATGGTACAAAAGGTCTTCTTGATGGCGGCGCCGTTCCAAGTTCCTCATGTGGGCCTGCCAGACTTGCGTCCTGATGACCGGAGGAAAAAGCCTCCTTGGTGTGGGAATGAGGTGTTCCTCGAAGATCCGGCACAGGTAACAGAGAGCCTTTCTGACGGCCAAGGGATAGGCATCCCGATGTTGAAATCCTGTGGCAGTCACTCGCCACGGCTCGATGTCGGGATGGCGGGTGCTTCTGGCGATGGAGAGAACCACCCTACAGCGACGAGTACCGAGGTGTTCGTACTCCCTGCTGTAGTACCTTGGGCGCTCGGTAACACCGAGGCGCTCCAAGGAATTGATCAAAAGGCGGGGAAAACTAGGTTCTTCTTGGCAAATGCCCTGGGTCCACCCATTCTCGGCCATCTGAAAACAAAGGTGGAGTGAACAAGCCTTGCACACATGGTAGGGTCAAGAAGGGTAAATGGTCTTTATTTTTCATTAGAGTCGGGTACATCTCCCAAGGATACATTATTACTAGGGTGGTAGCTCTAGCCTAGGTACTCTACTCTTCCTAAGGGAATCCTTCCCCAATCCGGTTAGGTCGCTTCTTTGGCGGGAGACATTGCTCCAATACCTCCCTTTCAGTCTGAGTGCCCTTATCCCAATGGGTTTCCTCGGGTTCTCCTTCCAGTAATCCAGCTTCTCTTCTGTGTGCCTTGATATGTTCCCTTTCTTGGGCGTTGCTTCGCCATATGTCTCGGAGGGAGGCGAGGGAACTCTCAGCTTGAGCCTCAGCTTCTATTGCTCTCCTGCATTGTATTTCCAACTCTTGCTCCGCCTTTTCTGCCCTACGGATTTGGTGCTTCAGTTGTTTTGTCTGTTCGCTGTAAAGTCGGTCTAGGCCGGTGAGGTAAATGGACAGGTGGGAAACCGTATCTTCTAGATCTTCTTCTTCCCTCCCTAATCCTCTCATCCGGGCAATCCAAGAGCGTCCTCTCCCTCCAGCAGGCGGGAAAAATCCCATAGGAGTTCGCTGAAGATGATGCCTATAGACCACGCGTAAGCGTCGCAGGGCTTTTCGGGCAGCCTTTCGGTAGGTGTCTGGGAACCCAAAGCCAGTGGTGGAGATGAACTAGGGGTCCACATCGGGGTAAAGTGTACTTTTCCCCACGAAGATCACCAGATCACACCGAGGGGTCCCTCTGAAGTTGTGCTCCCGGTAGGTGTACTCCGGTGGGTCCACAACTCCGACGCGTCCCAGGCTGAGTAGTAATAACTTCGGAAGGCCAGGCTCTGCGGGGCAGATCCCGTCATTCCATCCATTGTCAGCCATCTGGAATCAGACAAGGGCCAAAGGTAAGTGTCGTGTGGAAAGGTCAGTTAAGAGGGAAAGATTTAGCGGGGAATGGCTTAGAAAATGTCCTTAGTCTTAAGGGTTGCGTCCTACGGCCAACCTACGGCTCTGATACCACCTGAAGCGTCCCCTCATCCGAGGTGACTTAAATGTGATATAAGAATCAGTCACAGGAGGCTGATACACATTTATTACATCAGATGGTACATTACCGTACAAACCTCCGAGGAGGCGGACACTCGATACAAAAGATGATCAGTAATAAAACAGCTATGGTGATACACCAAAGCACGACCCACATGGGATCCAGCTCGGGCTCAGAGTAACACGCTAGTAGAAGCATCTTGCGGGGGTTTAACACCACAGGCAAGGTTGAGTGCGGACGCAACCTCTATTCGAAGTCTTCAACCACGAAGTCCGGGTCTTCCTCTGAAGAAAAACCACAAATATATATCGGGTGAGTACAAAGGTACTCAACAAGTCCAACCACACCCGCGGAGGGGAAATAATAGAGATCATGCACGGGTACATCAAGGGTGAGGTTAGGGTTTATTTGCGGAAAAGCGAGGTATTACACATGCAAGGGTTCATTTGATAAAAGAGTTTTCTCAAGACATTTTTATAGAAATCAAATAATAAGTGGAGTTGATCCTACACAAAGGATCCAAGTTTTAATGCTACCGGACTCCACGTCCACAGTGGTTTACTGCATGACTGCCAGGCACTTTCAAAACAACTCACGCCACAAAACCAATCATCCCAAAATATCTATTGAAGTGACCATGCCGTAACGCGTCCAATACCGTGGACACGGCTATTCAAATAGATTTTTCACTCTGCAGAGGGGGTACACTTTACCCACAAGTAGGGTACTGCACTACGAACACCTTGATGTCGCGGCGGATCCTAACAAAGCCATTACCCACCTTAGCTGAATCTAACTAGCCAACACGGAAGCTACCATGGGGTTAATGACCCACCAACCAAGTCATAACCGGAACATAATTCACACAGATCGTATTCCTTCTCCATGGTCTCCCGTTGCTCACCCGCTCTCCTTTTGGCTAGTAGAACAACTAGTGGGGTTTATGCTAAGCCGTTGCCCACACAACGGTCGAGTGGTTGTACGATAGTGGGTTAGGCAGGATGACACCTCAGTTCATCCTTATATTGACCAGACGGACATCTCCCGTCCATGCTCAACCACAAAGGTACAAGCACACTAGTGGAATTTCACATAGAAAACGCCGTCCATCTCGTCAGATTATGTCTTTCCTTTATTTTCTCAAAATCCCATTTTATCTTTTAAAATACTTGCACCCTTATTTTTGGTAAGCGCTTGTGGTCATGGTTTAAAATATAATCAAGGGGATAACAGGTAATAAACATCTCTAGCCGTAGGCAACGTCTAGTAGAGCAATCCTAGGTCATCAAGGAATAGTCATAGCAATCAAGGGGTGGCTATCCAACCATGTCTTGCAATAAAATGATGCATTTTATAAAACAGGCCAATAGGTTGCATTTATAAAACTGGGATAAATATGCATCAAGGATGGGATTGGACTTGCCATTCACAAGGCCTTCCGAGAGGTCCTGATCGAGGTACTGTCCTTCGGGTTCGGGCTCGCGGCACTGGTCCTCGGGCTCTTGCTCGCAGTACTGCTCGTCGACGGGTTCTCCCTCGGTCACTTCGTGATCTATGGCGCACACAAACAAACATTCATTAAAGAAAAAGAAATAGAGGTTTTATCTTCGAGCCCGAATCAGGAATAACTTAAGAAACAATGGTAGAAAGAATATTTTTGGGAGATTTCTTGATGGCATGGCCGACATTATGTTAGAAATGGCGTGGTAAAGTTTCGGGGCAAACGGAAGGTTTTTGGCGCATGAAATAATTGGCCGAACGGTATTTTAGGGGATGAATAAGGGTCCAAGGACCTATTTGGAATTATTGTTGGGAGGGGAGGGCTTGATTAGAATTTCTGGGAATACCTAGGGTACTCTGAAAAAGGTCGGGGGTTTATCCGTAATTATTTTGTGTAGTGGGAGGGTTCATTTCCTAAATAGGGTGAACATGGGGTTTATTTGGAAAAAGAGATTAAGGAGAGGTGGGGCTCTTAAGGAAATCGGTAGAAGGGCAGGGGGCTCAGGGCAAAATTGCCTTTCTTCCTCCTCCCGTTGCCAGGAACAGAGGAGGGGGAGAGGAGCCGGCGGCGGCGCCGATTCCGGCGGCTCCGGGGCACGGCGGCGGCCGGGGGCAGGGGCAAAACGGAGAGGGGAGCAAGGGAAACCTATTCCTCTACTCACCATGGGCCGGGGTGGTGCACCACAGCCTGCCCACGATGACCAGCAGCGGCGGGCGGTGGCTCTTGCGGCGGCGGCGATGCAGGGCCGGGGAGGGGGCTAGGGGCGGCGGTGGAGGTTGTGGTGGTGGCGGGGCGCGTCGTGGGGGTATTTATAGGCCGGCGAGGGCGGGAAGGAGGGGGGCGCGGTGGAGGCCGGTGAGCTCCGGAGGCGGCCAGTAATGGCGGTGGGGGCGGCGGTGGTGCTGGGTCGTCGCTGCGCAGGGCGGTCGGTGGCGCTGGGTCGTCGTTGCGCAGGGTGGGTGGTGGCGTGTAGCGGGGAGGGGCGGCCTGGGGGTGCGCTGCGCAGGGGAAAGCGGCCAGTGGCGAGGCGACGCGCGGCGGCCAGCTCTGCTCCGCCGCGGCACGCAGGGGCAAGCGCGAGCGCCGAGGCGGCAATGGGGCACGGCGCGCGCAGGGGAGGGGCCAAGTTAGGCAGCTCCTGTGGAGTCGCCAGTGGGGGAGGGTGGTGGTGGCCAGGCGCTCGGCGTCGAGCTCTGCTCGGCGTCGTGCAGCGCGTGCAGGGGAAGTGAGAGAAGGAGAAGGAAAAAGGAAAAAAAAGAAAGGGGAAAAAGAAGAAGGGGAAAAAGAGAATAGGGGAGAAAGGAAGGGAGAGGGGGGGGGCTGCGCCGGCGGGATTCGCGGTGACGGTCGCGAGCGTGGGGTTGGGCACGCGGCGCGGCGCGCGAGAGGGGGGGGGCTGCGTCGGCAGGATTCGTGGCGACGGTCGCGAGCGCGGGGTTGGGCACGCGGCACGGCGCGCGGGTTGAGGAACAGAGAAAGGATGGCAGTTAATTTTTGGATGTCAGACGGCGAGATGTCGGGAAATGTTTTGGGCGATTAAGAGCTCGGACGGTAGAGGGTTTAGGAGCGATCCGAGCTTGACGACGAAAAAAGTTTTGAAAATTATTTTTAGCGAGTGATTTGTACTGTAATTTAAATAGGGTAAAAACGCGGGCGTTACAGCCCTAAACCCCTTGGCTCGCGTCGCCGCACACGTCGCTCGACTTCCTCCCATCACCTGCTCCTCTTCCTTCCTCCTCAGGCGAAGGCGATCCGGCGGGGGCGGCATCATGACGCAACACCGCGAGCCGATCCTCCTCGATGTGGGGTTGAAACACATGGTCGCCGGCATCAGAAAGCTCGAGCGCATCCTCGACGGCAAGCCCGGCGTCGCCTTCAAGTCCGAGGAGTACATGAACCTCTACACATACGTCCGCCATCGCATGCACTGGCTCGATCGCCTCCCCTAGCTATAGGCCGGGTTCAATCTCTCCTGTTGGTCCGGCCTGGTTGTTTAGTTTCTTTAGGGTTCGTTTAGTATGATTATCCCTTCCGATCTTGTCGGCGTCCATGCATGCGATCTGCTGTTTGAATGCTTCGTCGTTGCGGCCGGCAGGACGATATACAATATTGCACGCAGAAGGCGCCGCACGACTACTCGCAGCAGCTCTACGAGAGGTACAAGATGGCCTTGGACGACTACATCACATCCACCGTACGTGCCACGGGTTTCTTGATTACTAGTCCCTCCCTCTTCTTCGATCGATCAGTTTTACTCTTTGGAAAATTGTTGATTTGTAGCCGTGCTTTCAGATTGCATTGCACCTCTTGTCTATCTGTTATATATGTAAATTGTGCATGGTTAGTTGGTTCATTATGCTGTATGTAACTGCTCGAGTTTAGATCGGATGTGAGAGTCTTCGCGACGTATTGTTATGCATCTTTGATTTAGCGGTGGAAGTTCAGATCCATCGTGTATGGTCCTGGGTTTTTGGGATTAGATCATTGATCGCATCGTATGCGGAAGTTATTGCCTCTTAATAAGCTAGGGTGCTCGTGAAATCATTCGTGGTGTTATTAACTTTATTTTGTGCGCGCGTAGGTGTTGTCCTCCTTGAGGGAGAAGCACGGCGAGTTCCTGCTTAGGGAACTGGTGCTCAGGTGGAAAAACCATAAGGTAATGGTCAAGTGGCTGAGCAGGTTCTTCAACTACCTTGACCGCTACTTCATTACACGGAAGTCACTTTTGCCGCTCAAGGCAGTTGGCTGGGGTTCCTTCGAAACTCTGGTAATGTCTCCGTCCCCCTATGATTGAGTTTTTACATGTGCACTACATCTGAAGGAGCTTATCAATTGCTTGGCTGATGAGTTGTCAATATCTTGGTTTTCATACTTTTTGTAACAGGTCTACGATGAGCTCAAAGCAACAGTGACATCGATTGTGATTGCCAGGATTAGCCTTGTACTTTGCTACTTATTTTTTTGTACTTTACAGAGGTTGCATTGCAGTCATTTTTGTTCTTGTGGAATTTCTTGGTTTGACAGATCGACGAGGATAGGGAGGGCCAGATTATAGACCTTACTCTTGTCAAGAATGTTCTTGACACCTATATTGAACTTGGCCAGAATTCAACAATAACAGTTCATCGATCCGGGCCCGATAGCGGGTCAAAGCTTTATAGCAAAGACTTTCAAGATGCATTTCTTCAGGGTACTGTAGATTATTATTCTAAGAAGGCCCAAACCTGGATCGTGGAGGATACTTGCCCTGAATACATGCTTAAGGTAACTCATAAGGAGCTCTCCAAAATTCCATTTCATGGTGCAAGGACATCTTCTCTCTGTTCCATAGGCTGAGGAGTGCTTACAAAAAGAGAAGGAACGAGTTGCACATTATTTACATTCATCTACTGAACCGACACTAATGGAGGTTTGTGTCAGGCTGTTATTGATCTCACTTTGATGATTACATTGAATGGTGTTTCTAACCTGATCAAGTGCAGTAAATTTCTCTGACACTGAAATTAGCACATCTTTCTAACATTGCTTACAGGCTGCACAAGGAGAATTGCTAGCTAAGCACGTCGACCAAATCCTGAAGAAAGAGAATTCTGGCAGCAAAGTTTTACTTTGTGATGAAAAGGTTTGTTAGATGGAAACTCATGTCAATACATGCCAAGAACTCATAGACAGCAAGTTTACTGAAAACTTTAAGTCTATATTTGTCACTGCAGGTTGAAGATCTGTCAAGGATGTTTAGGCTCTTCTCTAGGATTAAAGATGGTCTGCCTCCAGTATCTAAAACATTCCAGGAGGTATTTTATTACTCATAATGCTGTATTGCATTGCACTTTTGATCAAGCTCCATTTTTTTTTAATAAGTTCACTTCTCTGCAGCATGTCAACGAAGTAGGCATGTCATTGTTGAAACAAGCTGTAGATGCTGCTACCAGCATGAAGGTGATTCGTCTTGTGTTTTTAGTCATTGCCTGCTGTCTTTTCCATTCACTTTGCGTTGTAACTACGATTCACAAGTTTAAAATTTTCTGGGTGATGTTCTTTTTGTACCATATTTAAAATGTTCTGGGTGATGTTTTTTCTACCATAACTCCTTTTTTGAATTAATGATGCATTGTTCAGATGTGAAAATCAAGAAAAACCATCTCAGATGGATTTCATGATGCCAAGAATCTGAAGCCTTGCATAAATGTTTCATAGACATAATAATAAATGCTGCTTCCTTCTGTGAAATTTCATTATGTGATGAATGAAGTTTGTTTAAACTTGCCTGTTCGTATGATGAATATTTCTTATCCAGTTAATAAATATTTGTATCAACTACTTGTATTTTAGTAATTTTTCAAATTGAAGTGAATTTTTAATCCTTTTACTTTTCATTTTCTCCTGATTGATGTCATAACAACTTTTATAATCAAACTCTCATAACCTTTTATTTTTCATATGTGCAGAAAGAGAAAAAGGATGTAGTGAGTGCGCTAGAGCTGGTAAGTATTTCACGTACCTTTATGCGCTGGAGGATTTTTCCTTTTTTGGTTTCTAAAAGTTTACTGCTTATTACAGGACTATGTGCAGATAATCATAGATCTCCATGGCAAATACATGGCATACGTCCTCAATTGTTTCCAGAACCATACACTATTTCACAAGGTTAGCTGGCTCAAATATTTCTATTATCATACAATGTCTACCTCACCTGCTAACGCTATTTGTTCCCAGGCACTTAAGGAGGCCTTTGAAGTTGTTGTTAATAAAGATGTTGCTGGCTGCACTAGTGCCGAATTGTTCGCATCGTATTGCGACAGTATTCTTAGAAAAGGTGGAATCGAAAAACTTAGTGATGAAGCAATTGAAGAGAACCTTGACAAGGCATGGTTACTGCAAAACTATTTGAACACTACAGTTTATATGCTCATTTTCTCATACTTCTAAACTTATTGCCAGGTTGTCAAGCTTCTGACATACATCAGTGATAAGGACCTCTTCATTGAGTTTCATAGGTTTGTAGTTTGTATTGTCTTCGATGGTAAATTTATTGCAGGATATCACATAGTTGAAGCTTGATACATCTTACATTTTTGCATCTGAAAATTTACTGCGCAGGAAGAAGCTAGGGAGGAGATTGCTCTCCGATAAGAGTGGCAACGATGAACAAGAGAGAAGCTTGCTTTCCAAGCTAAAGCAGCATTTGGAGGGCAGTTTACTTCAAAAATGGAGGGTACGCTCAATGATATTTGTGTTGCAAAAGAAAATCAAACAAAGTATGACGAGTACATCAGCACGAACCCGGAGTTGCATCCTTTGGTGGATCTGAGTGTTCAGGTTTTGACGACAGGATGTTGGCCAACATACAAAAGCAGTGATATAAATCTTCCTTCAGAGATGGTATGCGAATCAGTTTCTTGATCACTTCTACTGCTGGGCTCTTTTTGTTCAATTACTTGAGCTCAACTGTATTTTCAGGTTAAATGCGTAGAGGTGTTCAAGGAGTTTTATCAATCGTTCACGAAACACAGAAAGATTAATTGGATTTTTTCCTTGGGAAGTTGCAACGTTATTGGGAAGTTCGATGCGAAACCCATTGAGCTCATTCTTACAACTTTTCAGGTATATTTCAAATAACAGAACAAGCAAGTCCATAGCTTTGCGTGCGCCTTAACTCCATTTTGCCAATCTCCACATTGCCAGTGGCACTACTATTGCTATTCAACGAAGCTGAGAAACTAAGTTTCTCTGAGATTGCGACATAACTAAATCTTTCCGAAGATGATACTACACGTCTGCTCCATTCACTCTCATGTGGGAAGTACAAGATTCTCATCAAAGAGCCATGTAGCAAAACGATTTCCCCAAATGACATCTTTGAGTTCAACCGCAAGTTTGCTGATAAGATGCGGAGGATAAATGTGCTATTTATAGTTTCAAACTGCATTTGCTTTCTTTGCTTTGGATCTCTTGCTTCTTCCAGAAACCTGACAATAAATGTATTTTGCAGGTGCAACTTCCTCCATCCGACGAGAAGAAAAAGGTCATCGATGATGTCAACAAGGATAGGAGGTTTGCAATTGACGCATCTTTAGTGCGTATCATGAAGAGCCGCAAGATCATGACCCATCAGAATCTCGTTGCGGAGTGTGTGGAACAGCTCAGCCGCATGTTCAAGGTACTACACCAATCTCTTTCTATCACACCTTTTGTGATCCGTTTGTTTTGTGTGCACAATCGTTATAGCATCTTAACTTTTTTTTCGAGAAAACACGATGATGTATTGATACTGGATCGTTTCTCTCTGCTGCAGCCTGACATCAAAATGATTAAGAGGAGGATTGAGGACCTTATCACAAGAGAATACCTGGAGCGAGATAAAGATGCGGCAAACTCGTACCGATACTTGGCTTGATTGGTCGATGCTGATTGACGGCTGCAAGCCTTACGGCAGTGTTGCCACTTGTACATTCTTCCTACATCTAGAGGCATAGTAGGATTCGAATCTGGGTAGCTTAGGTTGGGAGATACAGTGGAAATGTGGAATTATTCATGTTGTTTATTATATAGTTACTTCTTCTGATTTGCTTCGAAATATGTTTGAGATATCTCGTTATTCTCATGCTGCATGCTGTGTGTTCCGATTTAGCACTTAATCAACCGAGAAGACCATAAGCCCCAACGGCTCGACTTTTACTGAGGAGATGTTTGGTTCGGCGATTTTCCTCCGTGATCTATTACACCGCAAACAGGTCCCGTTAGTTGACGTTTGTTCTGAGAAGCATCGTAACACATCACGATGGTAATGAATACGGCCAGTAGAAATCACACCGCAACCGATAGCGCTCAACATCCGGCGTTATCCGATTCCCCCGACCCCTTGGCCCCGAGAGCTGCCCTCGAGCTGCCCCCGCCCCGAGCTCGACCCCGGCCTCGAGACGCCGCCGGCGGCGGCGGCGGCTGCAGCTCCTCCTGCCCGCATCCTTGCCACCCCCTCGTGCTGCTTCGGTCCTCGCCCCCTCGCGCTTCTTCCTCAGCCCCCTCGCGCTTCTTGCTCGCGACCTCTTGGCCTCGCACACGACGAGGACGCCGGCAACCCCTTCTGCTGCATCCTCACCGGTGAGAACCACCCACTCCCTCTTCCTGTCTGTCCCTTTCCCCTTCTTTCTCCTCCTCCTTCTCCGCCCCAACCTTTTCAACAAACCCTAACCCTTGCTCGTGTTCTAGGTTTTCACGTGGTTCTTGGTGAGGCAAGATCCGTGAGGGGCTTGTAGAGGAGAATACCTATATCAATCGAATCAACAAGGCTCGGATCTGTAAGTGTTCTTGGTGATCTTTTCCCTTTCTTCGATTTTGGGTGGCTGAACTGTTAGTATTGTACGAATGTACATTAACATGCCAATTGTGTCTGAATTCTAAAGGAGAATCTGGACTGAAGTTTTCTGAACTGCAAGGATGCCTATGATTTAAATGTCCACAATAGTTGAGTAGCCTATGATCCATAGTTACCATTAGATGTTCTGCTAATAAAATAACATTGTGTCTATAATTAAATGTGGTTTATAATTTCCTCAAATTCATCTGATAAACTTTGCAACATTCACATGTTTCGAAGTGATAAAGAATATGTTTGCTCATTATATTCGTTGTACATTGTTTCTTGCTGCATGTACACTTGGCTTCAGTTTTAAACAATCATTCTAGTTCTGCCCTTGAATCGATGGTTGGGTTTGGTGCTGATAATCTTAGCTTGTTTTCATATACAATAATAACAATACTTCCTCCTAAAGGTTTCTAGTCTTACCTTCACTGCTTACTCCAGTATTACATTCAGAATTGCATTTAACTGCAGTTGACAATATCACTGTGCAGTTCCACATAAGCGACTATTGAATTTTAGGAGGATTTACCTTCACTATGGCTCATCTTTGAGGACCTGCATCTATTGAATTTGGGAGGATGATTTGTAAGGTGCGTGTGTTCTTCCTTCCCCTTCGAGCCCTATGATGTGTTTCCCCTGCCTATGACTATCCTTGGCTGGTAGCATCTTTGATTGATAAATTCTGGTTGACAGAATGCTTAACTATTTTGTTAGTTTCCCATTTACTCTATTGAATGTGGACTGCTACGATCTTGTGTTATATTTGCATAGTCTTATTTTAGTAGCTTGCACTTTGCTTAGGCAAAATGCCAATTCTGATTTTACACTATACTGTCCTTGAACAGCACTATATGGCCCGTCTTCCATTATCTACACGAACGCGAAAGAGGAATCTAGCCCTTAGAAATATGGCATCTGCCATCATGCTTATGTACTATTATATATTCGCTTTACTAGTACTGTCACATAAGTGGAAGTGTTGGAAGATAGAAAGGAGGATAAAAATTAAAGAACTTAGAAGTCAACGTCTGTACAATCTAATTTGTGAGAGTGATGTCAAGTGTATAAACGACCTTCGCATGGATAGGAGAACCTTTCATATATTGTGTGAGATGCTTAGAGATGTTGCTGGGTTAAGGGGTACAACAAATACTCCGTTGGAAGAGATAGTAGCGGCATGTTTACACACTCTGGCTCATCATGTGAAGAATAGAACAATAGGAGGCTTTTTCTTGCGAAGTGGTGAAACGGTGAGCAGAAACTTCAATTCATGCCTCCTAGCTGTTGTGAAGCTTCACCAATTGCTACCTAAGAAACCAGAACCTATACCTGAGGACTGCACAGACTTTAGATGGAAGCACTTCAAGGTACCCGTCTTGTCAATAGAAAATTGTCACGTAGACTATACTCATAGGTGTACATTATTAATCTATTTTGCTGCTTGGATTATGTCATAGAACTGCTTGGGTGCATTGGATGGCACACATGTAAAGGTGAGTGTCCCAACTAAGCTGAAGGGGAGGTATAGGTCAAGAAAGGAATACTCAAAATCCACCACATAGCGCAGAGGAATACTTTAACTTGTGCCATGCTAGGGCTAGGAATATTGTTGAGAGAGCATTTGGAAGGCTCAAGGGTCGGTGGGGAATTTTCGCAGGTGTCTCAACATCTAATGAATGGACTAATTCTTGCAATAATCTTGCTCAGGGGATGTATAATAGATATAGAGCTAGGTCTAACTAAGGTTTGTACCTTTTCTTGGAGGCTGTTCATTGTTTTTGGCATGTTGCTTGTGATTGTAATTTTTTTTAGTACCAATGGCTTGCAAACTAATTAGCGTGATTACTTCTTACAGATATGAACCAATCAGAGAGCTCAAGTTCCGCCCGGGGAAGAGGGAAAAACAAAAGGATCTGGACCTATTATGAGGACGAGGAGTTGATCAAAGCACTATATGAGCTGCCTTTAGATCCAAAGTGAAAAAGTGAGGGAGGTTTTAAGAATGGCTACTGTTCTGTTCTGAAAAATGCGCTCACAACAAAGCTACCAGGGAGTGGCCTTACTGCTATTCCACACATTGAGTCTAGAGTGAGGCACTTCAGGACCAAGTATGGTGCAATTGAGGTTATGCTTGCCAAGAGTGGTTTTAACTGGGATGACAACAGAAAAATGGTGCAATGTGAGAAACAACAATATGACGCCCATTGTAAGGTAAATTACTTCAACATATGTCATTTCTGTTCAACATATGTCTTTGACAGCACTACTTAGTAGTGCTCAAATTGTCTTTCCTCTTAGCTCCTGCAGTCCCAAAACAGAACTGTGTGCTGCCTAAACAATCCATGTTTCCCTTCCTGCTCATCCTTTAGTTGCTGCTGTCATTGATCATGTTTTAGCTCTCTTTGTAGGATAATCCTGATGCCAAGGGACTTTATGGCATTGCATTTCCACATTTTGATACCTTGGCTGCTATATATGGTAAGGACATAGCTACAGGAGAAGGAGCCAAGGGGCTTGGTGAGTCTGTTTCTAATATGGAGAAAGAAATAGTTTTGGGAGAAGAGTGTCAATTAGTGGAAGAAGACAGGATGTCTATGGACACACCACGACGGTCTTTGGATAGTAGGAACTCCGTTGATTCAACTTCATCAAGCTCTAAAAGAAGGAAGAAAGATAAAAGATACCAGTAGGGAGAATGAGGTCAACATGTCAAGCGACCCATTCTTTGATCTAGCTAGAGGAATCCGTGGTGATCTTAACAAAGCCTTGCATCACTTTGGAAGGATGGCAGAAGCCATGGAGAAGGAAGCCAAGGCCCAAGAAGAGGCAACCCAAAAGGATCAAATGCAAGTGCTACAAGAGAATTCAATTGCTGAATTAACTAGGCTTGGTTTTACCGGAAGTGAATTGCTTCAAGCTGCTAGGTGTTTTTGTAAGGGTCCCGAATCAGATGACGATGCTTTTTGCGCTTTCAGAGACTCTCATGAGAGAATTCATCGAGAATATGATTGCGGGTAAGTTTACTTTATTTCTGCCAGCACTGCCATAATAGTTTCAAGTGCATGCTCATGATTTAGCTAATTTCTGTACCTGCTCTGCTCTCTTCTCATGTCCAGCAATTATACCATGGCTGTCTAGCATGAACTGCTTTGTTGCTCTCTATTTGGTATAGTATACCTATGTCTCATGAGTGGTTTGGTGAATTAAAGACAATTAGACTTCCTAGCAGTTCTTTTGTTGGTGTACTAAATTGATGGATTGGCTCTAGTTTCAATCATGGAGATCATATTTAGCCTGTTTGCATCATTCGTCTCATGAGTTCATATGTCCATGTTGGAATTGTGTTTATCTGCAATTCTCTGTTGCCCATAACTCATATGTGCATAGTAGACTTCTAACAGCTAGATAGTACATGTTTATCTTGCCTCCATTACAATGCAAATCATGTTTGCGCTCATGTGTTTTTTCTCCTTCAGATGAGTCTCAAAGGAACAAGTAAGCAGTTATCATCCAATTTTCAGTTGAGAATATGAGAAGCCAATGTACCAGCTACCAGATGAAACTTTGAAGACTGTTGTTGTGTTAGCTCCAAGACATGTTACTGTGTTATCTTTCTAAATTTGTTGTGTTAACATTGTGAAGCTCTAAGAAGTGAGGCTTGCTTGCTGCCAGTTCTGTTTTACTTTAGAGATTTGACATGCCAATGTACAGATCTGTTATCATTTTCTAAAACTGTCATCATGGTTTACTGAGATATTGATAGTTTATTGAGATAATTTTGAATTTTCTAAAGTTGCCAGCATGGTCAATGCCTTCTGGTCATAAATTTGGTGACAGCTTACTGAGATGTTGATTTTTAAAAGAATGTGAAGCCCTAATGATTCATAGATAAAGTATTTGGGTCTTTTGTATTGCCTATGTGTTGATCAGAACAACGATCTGCAGTCTGGTAACGCGCAGAGCAGAGCAGGGCAGTTGTTACCGTCTCGTTGCCAAATAGCGTAAAGGAAACAGAAAACGTTACTGAAATCAACCAAACTAACAGCGCCTGAAAGTCGGATACACAGGCGTTTTGCCACTGCAGAGCAGTAACTTACATAAGGTTCAAGGCTCGCAGGCCATCAGAGCAAAGGAAGAGACACCGCACTCCCCTTCTGGGCTAGTTAACGGAGCAAGAGAGAAAACGCCCCACCCCTTCTCCCGCCAACTCTGAGACACACTGCAAAACAGCAAGAAAGACCCGCCTTCATTGCCCACCCGCTCCTTCACGCAGCTTGATCAATATCAGCTCCAGCAAGGCCTGATCCGCGCCCCTCCACATCTTCCGCCAGCACTGCAAAAAACCAATCGTTTTGTAAGCAATCACCACAGGAGAAGAAATGAAATTGTTATTAAAAATCCCAGTCGTTGCGAGTTTTCCAGAGTGACCAAGCCACTCCAGCCAACAGGAAGATCATCAGGTGTTTCTCCTGTTTCCCTGCCTCCAGTAGCTTCTTCTCCACAAAGTCACAAACTCCCGTCGGGTTACCACTCCACTCCAAGCTGTCCCTCACCCAGCACCATGCCCAGATCGCCATTGGACATCTGAAAAAGATGTGATCTGCCGTCTCTCGTTCTCCACAGAGATTACAAAGTTCAGATCCATCCCAGTTCCGCCTAACCAGCTGCGTCGCTGATTGGAGTCTGTCGCGCACCAGCATCCAAATTAAAATCTGGATTTTCAGGGGCAACTTCGTGTTCCACACGTCTACCGCTTCTATATCTACCACACCTCCAAAGGTTATAAATCTATACAGCGATTTCAGCGAGAAACTGCCAGACTTCTGCAGTTTCCATCTGACTCCACTTGTTCTAGTTGAGCTGTTAGTTCTGTCCACTCCACCAACTCCTCAGAGCCCAGATTTCTTCTGAAATCAGGCAACCAGCCCCTCCCCCAAATATCAGCCACCGAGCACTGCCGCTCCCTGCAAATCTGGTATAGCCGTGGGAAGGATGTTTTCAGAGTGCAATCACCAAGCCAAACATCTTCCCAGAATCTAACCGTCTCTCCACTATTCGCCTTACAGACCTGTCCCCGCTCATACCAGCTCTTGACTTCCTGGAGGCCCCGCCAGAATTGTGAACCCCCTCTGTGAAAAGATTGAAAGAAGCTTGGCCCTCTCAAGTACCTTTTTTTTCCCAGCAGCTTAATGCACGGGCTATCCTCTCTACTGTCAATACGGCTTACCCATTTAGCCAGGAGGCCGGTGTTCATTGCTCTTGTATCAAGAAAGCCTAGTCCTCCAAATTCTTTCGGTCTAAGCGAGCGCATCCCACTTTATCATGTGGTAGTTCTTCTTACTGCCAACTCCTTGCCAGAAAAATCTAGCTCTAGCCGTATCCATCCTCTGGTGAGTGCCCTCGTACAACCAGTAGAGCCCCATAGTGTAGATGGGTATGCTGGATAAAGTTGAGTTCAGGAGGATCGCCTTCCCCCCATAGGACAGGTGGCCACACTTCCAAGTCTGCAGTCGCTTCTCAATTTTCTCAGCTGGACCACTTAGCTGTGCCTTAGAGAGTTTGTTGAAGCCGATGGGCAGGCCCAAGTATTTCATAAGCCACACACCAAGCTTGCAGTTAAAAGCATCCGCAATTCCTCCTCCTTCCAGCTCGTCAATTCCCACCACAAAAACCTCACTCTTGTTGTAGTAAATCTTCATCCCCGAGAGTTCCTCGTAGCAAAAAAAGCAAGAACTTTGTCATGGCGATGTTTTATTCCGAGTGCTCAAGTAGTAGAACCGTGTCATCCGCGTACTGTAGGTGAGATAGTCCACCTCCACCAGCTCGGGAATCAGCCCTCTTATAACTCCATTTGTTTTGGCAGCGGACAGAATTGCGTCCAGCGCATCTGCTACCAAATTGAAGAGCAAGGGGGATAGAGGGTCCCCCTGCCTCAGCCCTTTGTAACTTCTGAAATATTCCCCCCGCTCACCATTCAAGTCGTATGCTTTTAGGAAATCTAACTTCAGTATTACCCACTCTATCCATTGCCCAGCAAACCCCTTCCTGTTAAGCACTTCCACCAAAAAATTTCAATTCACCTTGTCGTATGCTTTTTCTAAATCTAACTTCAGTATTATCCCTTTCTTTTTTGTGACCTTCAGCTGGTGCAGGGCTTCGTGGAGGATCAGAGCCCCATCTAGAATATGTCTCCCCGGTATAAAGGCTGTCTGATTCTCACTGATGATTTTTGTAGCCACTTTCGTCAATCTGCGGGTCAGGACCTTAGTAATAATCTTGTAGATCACGTTGAGGAGGCAGATGGGGCGGTATTGTTTGATGGTCACCGCCCCTGCACTTAATCAACCGTATTGAATAATATCTTCTCATCAGCGAAGACATGATGAGCATGCCAACTTGAGGCTGGTATGAGGTATGTTAAGCTCTGGTAGGTTTCGGTGCAATGCTCGTACATCTTGGTAGCATCTCCAGGCTTCGTAGTAGTGAATTGAATCCCGTAACACCAACATTCATCACCTGACCGTGCAAATGCATTCAACATTTTGGTGCAAGGCTTCTCAGATCTCCCATCTTCTCCAGCAACTTGTCACATAATCTAGAGAAGCTCGATCGCGTCCGGCACAGCGACTGACACTATTAGCACCACATTCTTGCGATCCCGATCCACCTATCATTAGAGCATGTCCAAAAGTGCACGAAATTCACTCCTAATAACTTAATTTTGGGTGTTATCTTTTAAAACAAGCTCCAACAGTTTCTAAAATCAACTCCCAATTTATCCGCTCACCGCAGCATCTTTGCGCCTTCCGTCGTCCCCGCATGCCATTTGCCTCATGCCACTCCGCCTTTGCATTGCCTCATGCCGCCGAGCCACGCCCGCAGCTACGTCTCCCACTGACGGTGCCATTAGCGCTCCGGTAGGCACCTGGTCTGCGCCCAAATCGCTGTCCCCGCCTTCGGTCACCTCGCCTCCTCACCTGGGTCCTCCTACGCCCATATCACAGACTCCGACCCCTTAAGTCACCGGTGCTAGCCGCTCCTAGTGTCCCACGGCAGGCACCTATACGTTCATTGAGATAATCAGGCTAGTGGATCCAAAATTCAGTGTTGATTTAGGTTAAGCTTGTTAGATAAACAATATGTTTTAGATCTTGTAATTATCTTTCGTAACAAACTGGTTGAGCCGGCCAAAGATATCTAACAATAGTTAGTTGAGATTAGGTTGTTGTAATTAGCTGTTTCTATCCTTGGCTATCAAGCTCTCACGGTTGTTACATCTTGTAATTTTGGTGCGTTTTGTCGCCCACATATAACATGCAGGCAGCCACGGGAAAGGTGTGCTGCTTCACCCAATCTTCCGCACCTCTGATTCCTTTCATGGTCATCAGAGCCTAGGAATAGATCCAACTATCAAACATGGCCGGCAGCTCCTCAACATCTGGACTTGCCTCCATGATCACCCATCCAGTTTCAGAGAAGCTCGCCAAAAATAATCATGCAACATGGAAAGCTCAAGTTGTCGCCACGATGCGTGGCGCCCGTCTCGAAGGCTACCTCACCGGCAAGGTTGTGATGCCGGCTGCTGAACTTGAAGAAAAGGTTGGTGACAAAACCAACAAGGTCCCCAATCCTGCTTATGAAGACTAGGTTGCTGCGGACCAACAGGTCCTTAGCTTCCTGCTTGCCTCCGTCTCCAAGGAAATCCTGATCCAGATTTCCTCCAAGCAAACTGCGGCGGAGGCATGGCGTGTGATTGAGACCATGTTCTCATCGCAAACAAGGGCTCGCGCTGTAAACACGCGTCTGGCTCTATCTACTGCTCGGAAAGGGAGCAATACCGTGGCTGAATACGTCGGGAAGATGAAGTCCCTCGGCGATGAGATGGCTGCAGCAGGACGGCCCCTTGAAGATGACGAACTGGTGGAGTACATCCTCACCGGTCTTGATGAAGAATACGACTCTGTGGTGTCCTCAGCCCTTGGCCGAGCAGAACCAATCTCTGTAAGTGAACTATATTCACAGATGCTTGCCTTTGAAACTCGCATAAATCTGCACAACAATGGACACTCGTCTGGATCATTGGCTAATGTCACAAATCGCCATGGGCGCGGTGGTTTTGGACGCTTCGGTCGTGGCGGAGGACGTGGTGGTAGAATCCCTAATCCTCCTGCACACCATGGTGGACGTAGCAACTACGGCAACTACGGCAACAACAACTACAATCCACGCCAAGCAAATTAGGGTCCCCGCAACAACACTGGTACATCAGAGCTGTTGTGGCCGACAGATGCTGGCACAGGTACGATGAGAATTTTGTTCCTGATCCAAGGCATATTGCTGCTGCTGCCACAACCTCCTACACCATGGATACAAACTGGTACACGGACATGGGGGCTACAGATCATATAACAGAAGAGCTCGATAAGCTGGCCTTCAGGGAGAAGTACAATGGCGGTGATCAAGTGCACACAGCCAATGGAGCACGTATGAACATTAATCACACTGGTAAAACTGTCATTCATACCCAGACTCGCAATCTTAATCTAAACCATGTCTTACATGTTCCACAAGCCACCAAAAACCTTGTGTCTGTCCATCGCCTTACTACAGATAATGATGTCTTCCTTGAGTTTCACCCTAACTATTTCTTTATAAAGGATCGGGGACGAAGAGCACACTCCTTAAAGGAAGATGTCACAAGGGTCTGTATCCCCTGCCATTAACATCGGCCAAGCAAGCTTTTGGAGTCACCAAACCATCCTTTGAGAGGTGGCATAGCCGTCTTGGACATCTAGCAGCCCCCGTAGTTCAAAAGATTATTAGTAATTTTCATCTTCCATGTCAAGCCAAGTCCAATAAAGAGTCTGTGTGTGGAGCTTGTCAACAAGCTAAAAGTCACCAGCTACCCTATCCTAAGTCATCTAGTGTCTCTAGTCATCCCTTAGAACTTATTTTTTTAGATGTATGGGGGCCTGCACTCGAGTCTGTTGGCAGATACAAATATTATGTGAGTTTTATTGATGATTTTAGCAAATTTACATGATCTATTTGCTCAGGTTTAAATCTGAGGTGTTTCAAAAATTTCATGAATTTCAAAGCCTTGTTGAAAGGCTCTTTGATCGCAAAATCATCACCATGCAAACCGACTGGGGAGGAGAATATGAGAAACTCCACCCTTTCTTTACTAATGTTGGAATATCTCATCATGTCTCGTGTCCGCATGCTCATTAGCAAAATGGATCCGCAGAGAGAAAACACCGGCATATTGTGGAAGTTGGGTTATCCCTCCTCGCCCAAGCTTCCATGCCTCTTAAATTCTGGGATGAGGCCTTCCTTGCTGCCACTTTTCTCATTAATCGCACTCCAAGTAGAGTTATCTCTCATCAAACACCTCTAGAGCGTTTGTTTCATACCAAACCTGAGTATCCATCTCTAAGAGTCTTCGGCTGTGCCTGCTGGCCCAACCTCCGGCCATATAATCAACACAAACTCCAGTTTCATTCCAAAGAATGTGTCTTCCTTGGTTATAGTAATTTGCACAAAGGTTTTTAAGTGCCTTGATGCTGCCACAGGGTGTATTTACATTTCCCGTGATGTTGTGTTTGATGAGGAAATTTTTCCTTTCACCAAGCTACACTCCAATGCTGGTGCCAAGCTACAAGCTGAAATTCTTTTGTTACCGCCCTCTCTCATTCCTTCAAAATCATCTGGAGATGGATGCATAGTTGAACCTGTGGTTAATGATTTTACTGCTAATGATTCTTCTGCAGCAACTAACCTTCCACAGAATTCTACCGGCACAACTAATTCAAGCGCAGGATCCGGCGTTGATATCCTGACACCATCTACCCCTGGCTCGGAGCCATCCAGAACGGTGTCAGACGCCATTCCCGAGCAGCCATCTCCGTCACATGACGTCGCGCCAGCACCCGACGCATGGCGAGCAGCAACTCCTAACCCAGACTCGCTTGTCGTGCCCGGGGGAGCAAATGATGGCGATATGACGGACATTCTCGGGTCTGCACCTGCAGCATCAGCACCTGGGTCTTCTACATCATCGCCACAGCGACCGAACACCAGACTTCAGGCTGGAATCAGGAAACCCAAGGTTTATCGCGATGGTACTGTTCGTTATGGTTTTCTTGCTGAATCTGGTGAACCACGGTCTCTAGAAGATGCACTGGGAGATAAAAACTGGAAAATTGCAATGGATGTTGAGTTTGATGCTTTGGTTAAAAATAAAACATGGCATTTAGTTCCACCTCAAAAAGGTAGCAATATAATAGATTGCCAATGGGTCTATAAAATCAAGCGCAAGGCAGATGGGAGTCTAGATAGATATAAAGCTAGACTAGTTGCAAAAGGTTTCAAAATGTTATGGCATAGATTATGAAGACACCTTTAGTCCTGTGGTCAAGTCAGCTACTATCAGAATAGTGCTCTCGTTAGCTGTCTCTAGAGGATGGAGTCTTCGACAGCTAGATGTTCAATATGCCTTTTTGCATGGTTATTTTGACGAAGAAGTGTATATGAAACAACCACCTGGTTATGAAGACAAAACCAAAGTCAATTATGTGTGCAAATTGGATAAAGCATTGTATGGCTTAAAACAAGCTCCACGAGCTTGGTACTCCCTAATAAGTGTTAAATTGTAGAGTTTGGGGTTTAATACTTCGAAGGCAGATACATCTCTATTTTGCTTCAATAAGGGAGGTGTGATTATATTTGTTCTAATATACGTGGATGACATAATAGTTGCTAGTTCAACAAATGATGCTGTAACATCCTTGCTACGTCAGCTCAGTCAAGAGTTTGCACTCAAGGATCTGGGCAAGCTGAATTATTTTTTGGGCATCGAAGTGAATCATGTGCACAATGGCATAATTCTGACACAGGAAAAGTATGCCTCTGATCTGTTGAAAAGAGCAGGCATGATGAACTGCAAGGCTGCTACAACACCTCTGGTAGTCAGCGAGAAACTTTCAGCATTTGAAGGCACTCCCTTGGGACCGAATGATTAAACTCAGTACCGCAGTATTGTTGGTGCTCTTCAGTACTGATCTTGCTTTTCCTGTAAACAAAGTATGTCAGTTTCTACATTGTCCTACAACAGATCATTGGATAGCTGTAAAAAGGATTTTAAGATATCTGAAACAATCAATCAAGACTGGACTTAAAATTGAAAGATCTAGTTCTTGTTTAATCAGTGGATTTTCAGATGCAGACTGGGCAGGTTGTCTTGATGACAGAAGGTCCGCTGGAGGTTTTGCTGTGTTCCTAGGGTCAAACCTGGTTTCATGGAGTGCTCGCAAACAGCCCACTATACCACGGTCAAGTACAGAGGCAGAGTATAAAGCAGTAGCTAACACTACAGCTGAGATTACATGGATTCAAACTCTTCTACAAGAACTGGGTATTCAAACTCCACGAGCAGCTAAGCTTTGGTGTGACAATATCGGGGCAAAGTACCTCTCAGCAAATCCTGTGTTTCATGCTCGAACTAAACATATTGAAGTTGATTATCATTTTGTAAGGTAACGTGTTGCACAAAAAGTTGCAGATGGTTTTACCAAGGCGCTTCCTACAAGACAGTTGGAGAACTTCAAGCACAATCTCAACCTCGCACGGTTGTGATCGAGGGGGGATGTTAGATAAACAATATGTTTTAGATCTTGTAATTATCTTTCGTAACAAACTGGTTGAGCCGGCTAAGGATATCTAACAATAGTTAGTTGAGATTAGGTTGTTGTAATTAGCTGTTTCTATCCTTGGCTGTCAAGCTCTCACGGTTGTTACATCTTATAATTTTGACGCGTTTTGTCGCCCACATATAACATGCAGGCAGCCATGGGAAAGGTGTGCTGCTTCACCCAATCTTCCGCACCTCTGATTCCTTTCAAAGCTTTCAAAACAGAGAGTGCAGCTTCCGTGCTTTTATAGAATGTTAAACTCTCAGTGTTGCTTTTTCTAATCAATGTTCAGCTATTCATTCACTAATGCAGCTACTTCAGTTATAAAGGATTTTATCTCAAATATCAGTTGATATCTTCTCCTCTTGCTCATTCTTCCAAGGAAAGATTAACGGCAACAGCAATACAACTTAACTTTGATATCGGTTTAGTCGGTTGAACATGCATTTTTGGTAATAACCTCTTGTTCGATCCTCCCGTTGCAGTAAGCAATGGATGAACTGGAATTGGATCATCAATCTTTCTCGCAAGGATGCTCTAAAAAGAAGAACCGCAAGGATATAAACGCTCTTTTTATTCACACTGAAGAACCCATCCTTGTACTGACTGATCAAGTACAACTGATTGATTAATCAAATACCACTAAGCACGCAATGGATCGTCATGCTAAGTCCTACGTTGTGCAGAGTTGATCAAACATTCCGAAACCTAATTAAAATGGTCCCAGTTCGAACAATTGAACAATCGAGGAAGAAACAGAAATAATGCTAGACGTAGTAGATCATGCCAACTTCGATGAGGCTGATGTGCGGAATGTTGAGCGCCACGGCGGGTCCCCTGCAGTTCTTGCGCAGGAAGGTGTAGGCGACGTCGATGGCCAACTTCTTGAACAGCGACGAGCTCTTCCTCGCCTTGATGTACGAGTGGCCCATGATGTAGGCCACGCCGGCGTGCTTCGCCTCGACGAGTGCGCTCAGCTCCTCCTTCACCGCCGGGTCCATGCTCTCGCTGGTGACGTCGTCGATCTCGAACCGGATGCGCCGCCGGATGGCGAACCCCGGCGACTCGGGCTCGTACATGGTCTGCAGCGACTGGATTGTCTCCGTCTTGCCGCTGTCCGCGGTCGACGTGGCGGCGGTGGCGGCCGTGGCCGCGCGCACGACGGCGCTCTCCTCCGGGTTGGGTAGCGGCGCCCTCATGAGCAGGCCCGTCCGGGACAGGTCGAAGGGGCGGCTGACGACGGCCATGCGGCCCTCGACGGAGGCGTCGCTTTCGCGCGGGGCGTCGGCGCTGTTGCCGGCGGCCTCAGCGGCCTCCATGTGCACGAACTCGGCGATGCGGACGACGAGGTCGTTCTCGAAGTCGATGTCGTCGCCGGGGACGTCCTTGTAGCCGTGCCTGACGACGCAGCGGTACATGCGGAACTCGCGCGGGCCGATGCGGCCGATGAGGTGGCGCTCGTAGCAGCGGACGTGCGGGATGGGCACGGCCTTGACGCAGACGAAGACGAGCACCTGGTGGAACGCCGGCAGGTTGGTGACGAAGTGGGAGAAGATGGCCGGCACGCCGGTGGCGAGCTCGGAGTAGATGAGGCCGATGCCTGGAACGCGCACGATGCCGAGGCTGGGGCCCAGCGCGTGCAGCCACTTGAGCGACACCTTGTTCTGCACGTCGAACATGTGCCTGCGGCGGGTGCCGTAGTGCCAGACGTACATGACGGCGACGATGACGAGCGAGAGCGCGAGCGGCAGCCAGCCGCCCTGCGGCACCTTCATGAGCGCGGCGGAGAGGTAGACGCACTCGACGGAGCCGAAGGCGAGCAGGAACATGGTGGCCAGGAGGAAGCCCTGCTGCCAGACGAAGACCATGACGAGCGCCATGAGGAGCGTGGTGACCACCATGACCCCCGCGCAGGCCATCCCGTAGGCGTGGCCGATAAGGGTGGTGTCGCGGAAGCCGACGGTGACGCCGAGGCAGACGAGCATGAGGATCCAGTTGATCTCGGGGCTGTAGATCTGTCCGTGGATGCGGTTGGAGGTGTGCACGATCTTGACGCGCGGGAAGCAGCCCAGCGCGGTGCACTGGCGCACGATGGAGAAGGTGGCCGAGATCACGGCCTGGCTGCCGACGATCGCCGCCAGCGTCGCGATCACCAGCACCGGCCAGAAGATGGGGCCTGCAAGCAACAGCATATCTTCAGTTCTTCACATCATCACATTGCTTGCTTGCACCATGCATCATACAGTGCAGATGACACTGCATTCATGCGCGAACTGAAATTACGTACGTGGAATGGACTCGAAGAAGATGAAGTGGATGTTGCAGTTGGGAGACTTGGACAGGAAGGCCGCCTGCCCCATGTACTGCAGCACCAGGCACGGGTAGATGAGGCCCACGAACGCGACCCTAATGGACGCAGCTGTGAAGTGGCCAAGATCTGCATACATGGCTTCGGTCCCTGCATTCATAGATATAGTAGAAAATCACACACCTACATGTAGTAGGACGAGACGACGAGGAGCAGAATGAATTGTCCGTACCTGTCATGGAGAGGAGCACTCCTCCGAGCGAGATCCACCCTTCCTTGCCGGTCCGCTGGAAGAAGCTGACGACGTAGTAGGGCGAGAGCGCGCGCAGGATCCTGGGGTTCCACACCACGATGTTGTAGACGCCGAGCGCGCCGAGCAGGAGCAGCCAGAGCACGACGACGGGCGCGAAGAGGAAGGCCACCCGGCGCGTCCCCCAGTGCTGCAGGGTGAAGAGGCACACCAGCACGATGCAGGACAGCAGCAACACCTCGCCGTGCGTGAGCGCGCTGGAGTGCACCTGGAGGCCGGAGAAGGACGAGAGCACCGACATGGCCGGCGTGAGGACGCCGTCGCCGATGACGAGCGAGGCGCCGAAGAGGACCATGACGAGCAGGCACGTGCGCGACTTGCGGTGCTTCTCGAGGAAGTTCCGGAGCGCCCGGAGCATGGGCGTGTCCTCCGTCGAGTACCCGGGCCGGTAGTACGCCGACAGCTCCTCGTCGGCGGCCTGCTGGTTGGGCATCAGGCTGAACTTGGCGTGCCGCACCAGCAGCGAGTAGAGGGCGAACGTGCCGCCCTCGCCATTGTCGTCGGCGCTGAGCACGATGAACACGTACTTGAGCAGCGGGATCAGCGTCACGGTCCAGAACACCACGGAGAAGACGCCGAACACGACGGCCTCCTCGCCCAGGAACCGGTGCAGGGACCCCGAGAAGGTGCCCTTGTACACGTACAGCGGCGACGTGCTCAGGTCGCCGTACACCACGCCGCAGCTCTGGTACGCCAGCACCAGGAGGCTCGTCCAGTGCAGCTGCATTGAACAATTCGTCAGTAGTTAGTGCCATGATCGACGACAGGGAATTGAACTAGCTAGTTCAGTGAATTAACAGTAGTGTACATGTTCATGGATCTTGAGTCAGTACTGCCTAACTCAATCGATTAGTCACCAGCTATCTTTAGGAGGAGGGTTTGTTAGGAATGGTTGGTGGAAATGAAATGCTTCTAAAAGCTCCATGCATATGTTAGTGATCTCCTTCAAGCTCTGTGAGGCATACCCATCGTATTTTGCATCGCCGAATTCAACGAAGAAAAATCGTCGATGCTATATACTGACGTATGGATGAGCATTAAAAAACAATTATCAACTACATGCATGCAGGGTAGCAATGTAGCTAGGGTCAACACGGAAATGGACATGAAATTTCACGTAGATCTGTTCATCATCAGGACATGCACGCATCAATGAAAATGAACAAATCGTTGAGCAATCTGGTGGAGGGGGAGGCGAGACTCACCGGTGGAGGGTTGTAGACGTCGATGCCGATGGTGTTCTTGGGCGAGAGGCCATTCTCGGGGTCCGTCGGCCACATTTTATTGCTTCGGCCGGAGATGATGTGAAGGGGACCGGCGCGCGGCGGCGATCGGAGGCGGATTACGACGGCATCTAATTTATTGGTACGGATGAGCGACCGGCGTTTCTGGATCGGAGCTCGGCCGATGGTTTGTTTTCTTGGAGAGAAATGTGGTGAGCGAGAGAGGAGAGTGGGGGTAGGGAGAGACGGTTTCTCAAGAGGTCGCGTTGACAGTTGTACGCTGGTGTCATGGACAGGTGGAGACAAGTATGAAGAAACTTGATGGATGCGGCAAGAGCGACGACATAGCTCGAAAAGACTAGAAAAAAAAAGGAAACATCGATCGGTGCTTCTGTTATTATAGGCAAGTGCTGAAATTATAAGTTCATAAAATAAGTTTCATAACAGAATAGGACATGCTTTCACGGCTATAAATTATTCAGCGGTAGGCTATATTGTTTGCATGCATAAGTGAGTTCACCGCTAAATATCTAGCTAAGCTGACTGAAAAATATGGGAAATTCACATATAAAGCAGAAATAGGAGTCAACTACATCATTTCATTAAATCATGGCCCCTAGAATTCCATCTAGAGGTTTTTTATGTTGATAGCATATTGAGTAGCAACCGAAAAGTTTAATCTGATAGGGGAAGTTGGACAACTTACATATACTTCAAAATAGGCAACATGAGGTATGTGATGATTTAGTCTATCTCAAGATCTGATGGACCAAATTTGAGTAAAATGAACCGCTGGTCCAAAAACTTAGCTCGGGGTGTCATCCAGACCTCAAACTTTCAGATTCTTAAAGTCGCTAATCATATATCACGTATGGTCCAAATCACAGTTGTTTAAACTAAATCCAAAGTTATATAATTTGTTTAAATAAAAAATTATGTACGCACAAAAATAATTCATACCAATTTATTGTACAAATATATTTAAATACAAAAGATCTATATAAAAAATTGTAAACACGAAACTCATATGATCAAATTTGTAAAAATATAGAAATAAAAAGGTTAAATTTTGGAGGAAATATTGGAAAAAAATTATTTGGCATAATGTTTTGAAAAAATTTCGGAAAAAATTAGAAAATATAAGAGTTGAGTAGAAAATTTTAAAAATAAAATTTGGATCCACATGTAAGCTCCACATAAGTTGAACATTTTCACTTTATAACTTAAAAATGATGATTTGAACTTTACGTGATACGATTAGCAAGTTTGAGGATCTGAATCTTCATTTTGAAAGTTTGGGGATCGGGATGACACCCAAAGTCAAGTTCGAGGACCGGCGGTGCATTTTATTTGACCAAATTTCTTTGATGTACTCATAGGGATAGGTGTACGTGTATGTATTCATTGAAGTAATAAGTGTGCATATTTTATTGGACCAAATCTCTTGTTGGTAGGGATGATGCACCCCTTCCAGTGCCATTTGATGCTACACACGGATGGCCAGGATGTTTATGTACTAGTGTTATATCCTCAAGCAGCCTCTCCAATACACGTTCTCGTTGAGCTATTCCGAAATTTTCTGCCTTTAGTATCTCCTTGACCCCTGCCATCCTTTCTATTGATGAAATACAGTACAGACATTTCGTATCTCCTTGGCCCCTGCCATCCCTTCTATTGATGAAATACGTACACTACAAACACATACTCTCATGTACCTAGTACATCCTTGTGGTGCTTATTAGTACCGTGCACATATGAGCTTACATGGATACTTTTATATACCCCAGTCGTTGTCCTCCAAACCATTTCCTCTCTCACACAAACATGTTGCGTGTGTCGGTGTTGCTCTTTTTTCCCGCAAATACTATAGGACGACTAGTCAGCACGGAACGGTCCGCTGACCACCCTATCTCCCCTCAATGTGATCAGGACATTAACACCAATGATACATCCACACCAACATCGCCACCGCTTGGTCCTATTACTCGCGCTCGTGCCCGTCAACTCCATCATAAGGTAAGTAAGCTCTTGTCCTTATATTTAGTCGATGGAAACGCGCACGCTTTTGTTTTGCTTAGGTATGATGGGGAGGATAAAAAGGGAGGGGTGTGGCAGAACCAACCTGAATTATACCGGCTCAAGTACGCAAGTCCACTCTAAAGGGCTCCAACGTACTTCAAACGGTATAATCCCTTGGCCTGTCGGGTAACGTCCCGATAAACCACCGATACACAGGATCAAATAAGGTTACCTCACACGAAGGTGAGTCCAGAGATACAGTCACCATCATATTTTATATCACAGGGAATTATATTACAAAAGTTTCCAAAAGTAGTACGAAGTTTCAAGTTTAGAGAAAACATTACAACCTGTTAAAGTTAAGGTTTTTGGCAGCGGAAAACATACGCGAAGATTCCTAACACGTCGTCAAGACGGATGCCATGCTAAGCCCGGGCACGACATCACTCGGCATCATCAGTGTTGGTCGGGGACGGATCCCATTCCACGGACCAACCTTCTGGAAGAGCACAGGGTCAAGATAGGGGAAGAGTAGGGTCTTCATAGGCGTTACCTGAAAAATATATAACTAGCAAGGCTGAGTATACTAATACTCAGCAAGGCTTACCCGGGATTGGGTATACTTTAGCCCACAACTAGACTCATGAAGGCATTGTAAAGGTTCTGGTTTATTTTCAGCTGAAAAGCAACAAAGAGTATAATCTACTTTCGAGTTTTAGCTTTCAGATTCTAGCTTGATTAGCCATTCTAGGTAAGCACCTGTACTAAACAAGCAAGATAGAGATTATCATCCATCAAAATTATTCCATCAACAATTACACTTTTTACTCGATGTGGCAGAAGGGATAAGCAGTCTCATTCATCGTGAGAGGCGGACGATTCCTGAATCGAAATTCAACCTTGCAAGGTAAACGTAACACACACGCTTGGAATACCAACAGGGCGTTCCGAAGCAACCGTTTCCCTCATATTCCGGGTTATGGATCAGGGCCACCACAAGCGACTGCAGGACCGTACGCACACCAATTGTGCAGGACATACGTCTGTAGCGCGACTACAAAATCCGTATTCCTATCTGCCTTGCAGAACGTACTCCCACACGTCGGTGCGTGTAAACATAAAATAAAAATCGAGTGGTGGAGACATGTCCATTTGCCGGGCCACTTGGGTACTAGGCTTACCGCTTACCATATTTCGCGGCATGTGGCTAGTACTTTCAAACGCTTAGCCACCACTACCACACACATCGACCTTATCAACTTTTAACGAAACAGACAGGGTAAACTTCTAGGTCATGACACAGCACATGACCCTGTCCGTCATCCTTATAGTGGTTGCAGAATTGTAAACAAGCAACTCCTATATCGCGCGAGTGACAGGAAATCACCCGACTTCTACCGGCCTTATTAGCGTAGCATCTATCCGATAAGGACTCAGGAGCATCACACTGGATTCCTAGTATCCATGCATCTAGGGTTTCAGTACAACTCCTAGACTTAATGCATAAGTATAGATAGATAGACATAGATTGCAGTGTAAATAAAGTAGTGGGATATGTCCGGGGCTTGCCTTTATTGGTGGGACTGAAGTTAGGGATGTTAGTATTGTTATCTTCCGAACTTTGGTTCGGGGCTTTAGATAATCCCTTGGTGACGTTCACTTGGTCTTCAGGAATATCCTCTGCAGACTCCTGGGAGACCTCGCGGGTACCGTTGCGGAAGTAGTCGTATCTACATGCAATGCAACATTACATTCAAAGTGTGCATATAAAACTATCTTACTTCACAATAAAGTTGCAATCCAACACTCATTTAACATATCACTCATATAACATCCAAAAAGATCAGAAATTACACTTAGATAGGGCTTTGGGTGGGCAACTAATTAAGATTGGCTATTTGTTGAAGATTACAACATAGCCGATTGGAAACAACAGGGTTTAGCTGATTGATGTGCTTAGGTCGTGCCTAACAGAGGCGTGTCTATTGCGTTAGCTTATTGATCTAGGGTTGTGTACTTTGGCCTGTGCAGCCGATTGAGAGGTGCATCGGTTTTCTAATTGATCGATGAAAGCATCGATTACTCTAGCAGAGGGATGATTCCTAAAGCAGTTGTGTCTTAATTGAGATGTGCTTAAGTGTTATTCTAGGTAACTAGGTGTGGTTGTATCGACTTGATTACGTCAGCACAATAATTGAGTGACGTACAGCCGATTGGAGTGTGGTTGAGGGTATATGACCGATAGATATAGATAGCTAATCTCTCAGTCGATAAATCGGCTGATAGAAGTGTGTGGATAAAGATGGGAAAACTAAAGATTGATCGGCTCCATTTGACCGATATGGAGAGCAACTAAAATCGGCTTGGATCGGCCGATGGCAAGAATCCTAAGATTGTGTATACACCTTTGATATATCGACTATATGCAGCCGATGTAGGACAGAACAAAAGAACTGTATCGGCAGTAGCCGATACTAGAAGGGTAATAACCGTATCAGCTAACCAGCCGATGGTAGAAGTATCGACTGACAGCTGTTACACAGGAACATCATAGACTCAAGGAAATGGATGCTTAGCGGCTGAGCTAATAGCCGCCACTGAAGCATAGCTACAAAGATGTATTAGCTAAGCAGCAAATACACCTGAAATAACAAGGATCTTTATACGGAAAGGACATTAAGAAGACCGCAATCAAGACCAGAATAACGTCTTGATGGCAGGGATATGAGTACTCGTGTGATAGGATTAACTAAATATCACACATCCCTACTGGAGACATACATCCTATGATTAACTCTTTAGCTACAACACATGCATACAATATAAGGTTCTATAAAGCACTTATTCCCTAATATCTAACCTAGATCACAAATCAAAGACTTCAATTCAAGATCACAACACAAACTTGTAGATTTTGACCTAAGGACTCAAACAAAACTAATTTTGTATTTTTATGAATTTCTTACGAAAATCTATGAAATGTAGAAGTTCACTGATTTGAAATAAAGAAGGTTCTAAAAATTTTATAGAAAACACCCTAGAACTTTCTAAATCGAAGCACTTAAGTCCCTGGTCGGGGAAAACAGAGAACAGGAATATAACGATGATGTTCCGGCAAAGGGGTCGCCGGCATTAGGAAGATTTAGTGGATCAGGGCAAACCTTGGGGTAGCCTTGGTCGTAAAGGATAACGGGTAGAGAGTGAACTCCCGTGGCGAACAGGATCAGGGATAAAAAGAGCTCGACGGTGATGAGGTTGTGATCCGTGGCGACGATAGTCGGCTTTGCCACGGCGATGATGTTCTGGCACACAGGGATCGAAGAAGCTCGATGGGGGTTTAGGAGTTTCTTTGAGGTGTTGTGACCTTGCTCGGGAGATCGATGAGGAATAGGAACTGCTGGATGTCGTAGACTCAAGGAAGAAGCCGATAGGGCCGGATTGGTTCGCTAAGCCGACTCCTCCGCGAACCTCAGCGTTTTCCTACTCACGGGTTGAACTTCTTCTGCTCACGCACGTGTGCCACTGAAACACGGTCGGCACACCCGCGTAGCCTTCTGCAGGGCTACCGCGCTTGGCTGCATCTCCTGCGCGCTGTTCCCGTTCTGCTTTCACATCACTGGCCCTCAACTTGCTCGCGCGTGGTCTGTTGCCTTGCACGCGCATACGCCCGCGGAATCGAGCCGAGCCGGCCACTGACAAAACACTTCCGCTCGCACTCACGAACGCGCCGATTCAATTCTGCTCCGACCTCCGGGTCCTGTAACTCAGCCGCCTTTTCTTCTGGCTCGCCGCGCCATAACCGCTTCCCCGCCTCCGCGAGGACCGAGGCCTGCCTGCATCAAGATCACACCTTCCGCTGCCATCCGCGCCAGGCCACCTCCGTTCTCCACGAGCAGTTCGCAGTGCCACCTGACTTCGTCCGCGACTTTCTCCTCAACGGTCTCCGACGTCCTTCACGCGTGGCTCCATTGCTTTCCCCGTGCAGGTCCGCGCTGAGTCGCCGCGCCGCGGCACCGCGAGCCCTGAGCTCCGCTCCTGCGCCATCACCGACAGCCTCACCGACACCTCCGCATACGTGTGCCTGCGCGTTCCCGCACCACGAGATCCACGCTCAAGCTCGCGCAAACCGTTCCACTACGCGCCGTCGGTCCCGCATCTGCACACACAAGCCTGCACTTCGTCGTCCTGCTCGGCCACCTCTCCTGGCGCACGGCTCCTGCACGCACCGCCCACGTGCCGCTCACGCCGTCGCATGTGCTGCACCCCGCGCACGCCAGCGCTTGATCCCGCGTGCCGCTCACGCCGCTCGCTCGGGACGCTCCTGTTCTGCCCCGCTGGCGCCCGCATCTGCGCGCCCCGACGCCTCCGGTGCGTGCTCGCCCGCCTGCGCGCTACTGCGCGCCGCCTAGCCCTGCTGCCGCCTGGATTCCCGAGCGCCATCGCCTGAAGCCGCCCGCCGCTCGGGCCCCCGCGCTCGCCCGATCCTGAGCGCCCGCACCGCCAGCCGTCTCCCGCGCGTTCTGCCTGGCGCTCCGCCTGCGCCCGCCCTTGCGCAAGCCCGCGCTCGCCCGGGCCCGCCGCTTGCTCGGCGCCACCCGCCGCGGGCTGCCACGCCAGCCGAGCCGCCGCGCCGCCAGCTCGCGCGCTGCGCCCGCGCGCCCGCGAGCCGCCCTGCCCGCCTTTTGCTCGCCCGAGCCGCCCGGCCTGCCCCTGCGGCCGCCGCCTGCTGCACTTGGAGGAGAGAGAGGGAGGGGGAAAGAACCGGTGTGGAGACCAGAAAAAAGAGATGGCGTCGGCAGAGGATAAGGAAGCACCAGGGAGAAGAAAAATAGAGGAGAAGAAGGAATGGAATTCCCAAGGACTTATACGCAATTTCAGAAAACTGCAGGGACTTGTTTGTAAAGCAAAATTTCCTATTGATTTAAAACCCGAATGAAGAAATGCCCAAAACGAAAGTTGGAGAGTTTTTCAAACTCTACAACATTGCTTTAGGGCCCAAGTTCAAAAACTCAAAACTTATATTTTTACACGTGAATCTTTGAATAAATGTTGGATTTGAATTACTTTTGTCCTAAAGAGCCTAACTTTATAAAATCTAGGACCTAAATACAAGCATTTATGACACGTCATGATGACGGGATAAACTCGTCATAATGATTGGATAGACATGTCATGATGACTTACACCTTTTACACTTTAGTCCTGAGTAACTTTGAAAGTTACTTTTGTAAATCAAATACTTGCGTAAAAGGACTTGTCCTTTTATAAAATTACATAAATACCCTTATTTTCACCACTTTACCCAAAATTTTTACACACTTCAACATACACATTTCAAATGAAACTTTTGAATAAATATATAATTTTTTACAGGGAACAAAGTAAGAAAATCATGTTTGCAAAACCACCCTTCACTTATTTCAAAATTACCTCCTATCCAAATACCTTTGCAAAAACAACCCTAGGTTTTTCTGTAATTACAAAAACACCCTTTTTACTTGCACTTTAAATTTTCAAAAGCTTCACACAAACACACACAAGCTTTGCACTCACAAGCACATACTTCACACTAACAAATATATGTCTAGCATTATAAGTATATGAAGTGTCACAAGGGGATTCGCGTGGACTGGATTCAGACAGCAGGACAACACCAACTTGTGATAGCGGCCCCGACCTCATCCGGACTCCGATTGGAGAGTTCAAGGACATCACAGAAAGCTTATGAAGTCTACTTTCAAACGGATCGGGCCACTCGATGACATCTGTTCGGAGTTGGGTGCAGTCCTCGTTTTCCTTACAGACTGCCGCTCTGTCCATGGTGCTGCATCACCAATTAGGCCCAATGGGCTATGTACCTAGTAGAGCCCAGCAAGGGCATGTCCTAGGGTTGGAGGGCAAATCCTGAACTTCTCTTGACACCCTCCCAGGTACTAATACTCCTCAGCCGCCGCCAGGGAGGGGTTGGGTTTTCTTTTATGAAGATAGTTACCGCTACTTGCTAGAAGCGAGCGTGTTCGTCGAACCGCCCGCCTTCTTGTATTCGGAACCCCATTTTCGATCAATCCAGATTGAGTTCTTTGATTCCCTCTTGCGATTTTAGTGCTTGTTTACTTGTTCTTGTGAGTTCTTTGATTTGCTTGCAGGACGGGTACCCTCGTGGCCGGTGTTGCGCATCGCAAGGGCGCGGCGACCAGGGAGGAGGTGTACCAGTTGCTAAGGTGCAGCATCCTTCGGTTGCTAAAGTCGGACCGCCAACGTCTTCTTTTTTTTCCCAAATCAAGTTATCCAGTTCATCCCTCACCAAAAGATCGGGATCCGCCCTCAGGTTCTCATCACAATGTTTTTTAGCAAACCGATTAGTTGGGCCCATATTAGGCGAATTTATCTTTCACCTCTCTCTTTAACATTGTTTTGGTGTTGTTCGGTTACATTTATCCGTTTGGCTGAGATTTGGTATACACTTACCGCAACGGTTATTTTTCATCTCGTTTTAAATTTAGTTCGTTTATAATGTTCTTATCCACTAACATAATATTTCATGAATATTTTATGATATTAGTTGTATATCCACAACATTTTTCTAGGTATGTAATTTATTATTCCTCAAGTATGCATGATTTATTACATGTATATAATTTCTTTTGTTTTCCTCTTAGTTGTATATCCAAATATTTTGTTTCAAATATATTAACTTTTGTTTAGGGCCTCCCCGACTAACTCCAGTGAAAAAAAATATTAACATGAGTATGGATAATTTTTTCAAGTTATAATAAATTTTCAACTCGAATAATTTTTCATTTCTCATGGAAGATGTACCATATTTTATTCTAGGCGTATAATTTTTTCCTAAAAATAATATTTAGTTTGAATCTTAATTGTTTATTCACAATATTTTCTTCCCAATGTACGAATTTATTCCCAAATATGCCTGATTGTTTCTAGTTATATAACCTTTACGATTTGAATAATTTTATCCAAATAAAGCAGTAGCATTTTCCTCCTAGAACAATTATTTCTTGTAGCCGGAACAATTTACCCAACCATGGAATTTTTCTCGTGGACGTAGACCATTTGTTCCAAATTCATAAAAAATATTTTATCATTATAATTGTTCACAAGAAAAATATCATCCAAACATACTGAAGTGTGGTCTTATTTTGAAGATCTTGTTCTAAGGAATATGATGTAATCAAAATTTAATTTAAACTCAATTTAAAAATACAACCTTTTAGCTTCCAAATATTTTTACATTACTCCCCAATCATGTGAGAATGTGTGAATGGATGGTTGTCAACTTGGTACGTCATGCCTAGACGGACTCCAATCTACTCCCTTTGCCTCTTCTCATCTCGGGTCCAATAGCTATGGCTCGGGGTTTAAAGAAAGCAAAACCAATTTTTCGTAGCACAAGACTAGGAAGAAAGGGTACTTAAATTAAATAATGTTCAAGTACAAATGCAACCACTCTTTCATCCTATAATAGCCATAATTTAGGTGGGCCAGAAAGATGGGCCGCGAAGCAAGATGGGCTCAAAAGGTAATCATAGTGGGCTTGCGAATCGGCACCTGTGCGGGTGTTTGAGGCCAGGTTGGCCATGTATCTAGATAGGCATGTGTGTTTAAATAGTTTAGATAGAGATAGCCAAGATTCGTGTCGTGTTTAGTTAGGATTGGGTAGGGAAGGCAAGTCTCTGGACTATAAATATGTACCCTGGATTATCATTCATCAACAATTCTCGGGGCATCGCCACCCCTGTTCTAGGGTTTCTCGGATAAGTGTCGTGCAGCCCCGATCACGCCTTGCGTGATCAGGGCGGCATCGTACCTACTTATCTACCTTTTATATTTCTCGTACTGAAGAGTTGTTGATGACGAGTAAAACTAGTTATCTTGACGTTTATAGAGTAGCATTGGCTCTTCCATGCTTTAATGGTGCATCGTTTGTTACCTGTAAACGTTCGGTTGTCATCGTGCCCGATCTCGGGTATAAGGGCAGCGTCCTGCTCTGTTTTGTTTAGTAGATCCAATCTGTTATGGTTAGTTTTTGTTCATCGAAGATTTTGTTTAATATCTGTATGATTAGGCCCTTCAAACGGGTTGAATGTTCTGGCAGTGCGATTGGCGCTTTATAACAGCTTAAAAAGAGATTGTTCCGGGAATCGGCTTTCTGTGGGTTTTTAGGCCTCTGTTTAGGTTGTTGTTTCGTTACCTGTCGTATCTGTTAGGCTCAATTACGTGTAGGATGTTCCGGCTATGCAGTGAAAGCTGTAACCGTCATAGATTGAATTAGCTTAGTGGTTATAGAGCAAGTTTTATATTACCATCGGATATGTTTGCTTTGTTCATAGATCCGATCTGGTACTGAATATAATCGGCTCTTTACAGCCAATATAGGAAATCACCCGATGAGCCGATCACGGCTCAGACTAATATTTATACGTGTCTGTGCATGCAGGAAACTAACATATAACACCTTCCTGATTAGGTACAAGGTCAGGTGGCACGCCTAGCAACTCAGACATCAGGTCGTGTGCTGGATCTCGGACCGTTGACCAAGGGACCGGGGCCCACCAGCAGTCCCGGGAGCCTCCCGGCTCCTCATGTTGCCTGTCACTGCTCGCCGGTGGGTTTTGACCGACAACACATTCTGGCACGTTCGGTGGGACCATCTTCATCAACTTCATCGACTTCTGCTGATGGGATGACGAGGGATGATCCGATCACGTACGAGGAGCTGCCTACTAAACACAAGCAGAAATATGATGAGATCAAGGCTCTCTTCGAAGCCGATCTCATCGGCTCTTTCAAGAAGACCCGCCATCACGGCATTAGGTGGAAGGGATTTTCACTTGAAGGCACTCTTGATGGCGTGGATTTGTCCACCGCTTCAGAAGATCGTACTAGAGCTCTGCGCCAGGAAGTAAACTACGTGGTGGCCCACTCACTGCACCGACACTCCGAGAGCTTGGTAAATGCTTTCGAGCGTGTTGCACTGCGCGTGGTCCAAGAGATCATGAAACATCAATACTCTCCAACAGGACCTACCTTGGGGAGTTATAAGGGAGAATTGTCATTCCAGGCTAGGCCACCACTGCATTATGCGCTCGCGGCTCCGGAGTCACACAGCTCCCCGGCCTATGTTGTCTACAAGGTGGGAGGTGACCATGTGGATTACCAATTCTTCAGCGAACCGCCCAAGGAGATCCCGCATGGGTATATGTGTGCTTATATACCGGATAGCAATAATCCGGTACACTCGGTGTAGAGGCGACTGGAGGAGTTTCTGGGGCACATGTTGAAAAACGAGTGTGGTTAGCTGCTTATGCCACTGGGCCGAGTCATGACAGTGCGCACTCGGCCCCAGGAACGCAGACGATAGACTAGATCAGTGCCATCCTAAGAGATCAATTTGGCATTCTACCAAAGAGGAGGGCGATCGGCTAAACTAAGCCGTATCCTAGTGACTATGATTTAATTCCCCTACCGCCCAAGTATCGGCTTCTTGAGTTCACCAAGTTCAGTGGAGCAGAAGGATCTAGCTCCATCAAGCATGTGAGCCGATACTTAGTGCAACTAGGGATGATCTCAGTGTCAGATTCCTTGCAAGTAAGGTTTTTCTCGCAGTCTCTCACAGGGCCGGCCTTTGGATGGTACACATCATTAGGCCCTGATTCGATCCGCACTGGAAGTAGCTAGAGGAGCAATTTCATATTCAATATCACTCAGAAGCTGCGAAGGTAGGAATTGCCAACTTGGCTCAAGTACGGCAGAAGCGTGGGGAAACTGTGGCGGAATACATCCAACGCTTCAAAGACGTGAAGAACCTATGCTACTTGACCCGTATTTTAGAGAAGAAGGCGGTCGAGTTGGCATCCTTGGGATTACTAAAGCCGATCAGGGATCTGGCTTTCCAATTGGAGTTCAACTCTTTGGCGCACCTGGTGCAAAAGTTAACAACATATGAGCAGCGCCACCCGGAATTATACCAGGATAGGTTCAAGCGTCAAGTGACATTGATCGACACAGAAGCTGCCGAAGATTCTGGGGATTATCAGGAGGTAGCAGTTGTAGAATGGACTCGGGAGGCAAATCCCGTATCCTGTAAGTGGGTGAAATAGCAAGGGCCTGGGAAGGTTTTGACTTCGACGTGAGTAAGGTTGAACAGATATTTGATCTGTTATTGAAGGAGAAACAGTTGAGGTTACCTGAAGGTTGCAAGCCTCCTACAGCACAGGAGCTGCAGGGGAGATCATATTGCATGTGGCATCACTCTTTCACTCACAACACGAGCGACTGCAAGGAACTCCGTCGGCAGATCCAATCGGCTATTGGGCAAGGCCGATTGATCTTGGGCCAAACTGCCATGAAAGTCGACACCCAGCCCTTCCCGAGTGTGAATATGGTGGAAGGTTATGACTGGTCTGCGAGGCGAAACTAGATTTCGCACTCGGCATTAACATGGCAGGGCTTGCACACGCCGCCGAACCAAGAATGAAGAGGCCGATCCTTGCGATTGGCCCCAAAAAGGGGAAAAGGGATATATCACGGAAGAACAAATAAGGCATGTCAGGAATCAGCGGCTAGCTTATCTGCTCAAAAAGTATGAGTACCAGTACTAGCAGCATCTCCAGCATGAGTCAGAGGAGGAAGAGTATGAATGCCGTACTGGAAAAAGTTTGAAGAAGCGGGAAGACACGCGTGATCATTGGCATTGCCCGTTCTTCAAGTATTGTTGGGACTCTGGCATGAGCCGATTGCCTACTACCAAGGATTGCCCGGAGTGCGGATCCCGGAAGCGAGATGCAGAAGGGGTCTCAGTTTTCTGACATTTAGTACCTGTGCCATCCCAGCAAGAACAGATTCAACCACCATGAAGAAGAGTGGACTTCGAAGAAAAAGAGGATAAGTATCACCGGTCGTGCTGGTGCCCTGATGGACTTAACCATTCCTAGAAACGCAGGGTTCAGCGGCTGCACAGCTTGGAGGAAGCCGAGGCTAGATATCCTGAGACACTGAGGAAGGCGCGCCCGGATTTGGCAGACAAAGTCCACTACATGCAGAAAAGGGAGTCGCGCCATCCCAGGAAGGAGTGGCGGCCAAAATCGACAAGAGCCGATGCGAAGACATCGGCTGATGCACATATGGTGTTTGTACTCCCTGCGGAGTTCCACGCTCAAGGCCGTGGAGAGTTATCGGTAGCCCAGCTTGACTTGGGGCCGTGGCCAGTTATATTTGTGAAGCCCCAAGCAAAGAACTACAAGCATTTGAAGGCTTTATATCTCAAGGGTTACATAAACGGCTAGCCTGTTAACAAGATGTTGGTCGACACAGGAGCGACAGTTAACATAATACCATACTCAGTGCTCAGTTGGGGCGGTCCGCTGGAGATCTGATCAAGACCAACGTCACGCTAAGAGACTTCAACGGTCAAACATCAGAGGCACAAGGCGTCCTCAGTGTGGAGCTGACCGTCGGAAACAAGACTGTCCCAACCTCTTTCTTCATCGTCAACAGCAAGAGCACATACAATGTCCTACTTGGCAGGGATTGGATCCATGCCAACTGCTGCATTCCTTCCACAATGCATCAATGTCTAATACAGTGGGATGGAGATGAGGTAGAGGTGGTTCATGCAGATGACTCGATCAAGATCTCGCATGCTGCCATGAGCATCTGGGACGCCAAAGACCAGGAGCCGATCTCCGGGATCAGTCTGGAAGGCTGCGACCGCATCGAAGCTACAAAAAATGGGGTAAGGCTGGTCTTATTGACTTGCCTTACAGAGTAGATAAGTCACAAAGAACGAGCTGCCCTGACGCACTCGGCAAGGCCGATCCTTGCGATCGGGCCCAAAAAAATAAAATGTAAACCTTTGATGACAAGTGTCTTACATGATCATAGCAGTTACAGGGAGGCCCGCTTTAGCAGCCGGCCATACTTTTATTGTAAGATTTCAAAGATCAATGAAGGATATAAAGCGGCCGATCTCAACGATCGGCCGAAATTCTTTTTATTATCTTCTCTGTCCATCTGCAGCGTTGACTTAACAGATGATGGAAAATTAGGATACGGGTTTACATCAGCTGATGAGCTCGAAGAAGTGGATTTTGGCCTGGGGATAAGCCACGACCAACATTTATCAGTAAAAAGTTACGTCCATGTCTACGAGAGCCGATGATAGCTTTGCTAAAGGAGTACACAGATTGCTTCGCCTGGGATTATACGGAAGTGCTTGGGTTGGACAGGAGCATAGTCGAGCATCGGCTCCCTCTCAAGAAGGGATTTCGGCCATTTCAGCAGTGAGCGCGGCAACTAAAGGCTGAAGTCCTGGTGGAGGTCAAGAAAGAGGTGGAGAAAATGCTAGAAGCAGGATTTATGTGGCCTTGCAGGTATGCCGAGTGGATTTCAAGTGTCGTACCTATGCAAAAGAAAGATGGCCGATGGCGAGTCTGTGTGGACTTCAGAGACCTCAACAAGGCTACTCCAAAGGATGAATACCCGATGCCTGTCGTGGAGACATTGATCAACGCGGATGCTGGTCATATGATCTTGAGTTTCATGGATGGCAACGCCGGTTATAACCAGATCTTCATGGCTCCAAAGGATGTAAACAAGACCGCATTCAGAGTGCCTGGGGCAGTAGGACTGTTTGAATATGTGGTTGAAGAATGCTGGCGCTACGTATCAGCGTGCCATGAACTACATTTTCCACGATCTGATCGGCAAGCTGGTGGAAATTTATATTGACGATGTCGTGGTGAAGTCTGCGTCGGTTGAAGGGCACTTGGGTGACCTACGGCAAGTCCTGGAACGAACCAGGAGGTTTGGGCTTAGGATGAATCCGAAGAAATACGCTTTCGGCGTATCGGCCGGTCTATTTCTGGGTTTTTTGGTTCATGAAAGAGGAATTGAGATCGGCCTAAAGAGTCAAGAAACTGTGAGAACAATGGTGCCGCCTACTACGAAGAGGGAGCTCCAGCAGCTCATTGGTAAGATCAACTTTGACAGAAGGTTTATTTCCAATCTCTCCGGGCGGATTGAGCATTTTATGGAGTTGGTGAAAATTAAAGCCAATGATGAGTTTCACTGGGGGTCAAAGCAGCAATGGGCATTCGAAGAGATCAAGGAGTATCTATCAAAACCACCTGTACTTGTTCCACCCCAACAAGATAGACCATTCTACGTGTACCTATCAGTAGGAGACACCTCCATCGCTTCAGTAGTAATACAAGTGCATGATGATAAAGAAAGGGTTGTTTTCTACCTTAGCAGAAGAATGCTAGATGCGGAGACAAGGTACCCTGATATTGAAAAATTATGTCTTTGTATGTTCTTTACATGCACAAAGCTTTGTCATATCCTGCTATCAACCGAGATGATTGTCATCTGCAAATCGGATGTCATGAAGCACATGCTATCGGCTCCTGTGTTGAAAGGCTGACTTGGCAAGTGGATGTTTGCATTGTCAGAATTTGATATCCGATACCAACCCGCAAAGGCGGTCAAAGGGCAAGCGTTGGCGGATCTCATCACAGAAAGGATCAATACTGACATAGCAACACTCTTCATACGCGCGTGGGCCATGTACTTCGACGGATCAGCTTGTGGAGATGGATGTGGCATAGGGATCCTGCTTGTGTCGCCTCGGGGGGCAACGTATTCTTTTTCAATCAGATTACCCGCCGCTTGCACCAATAATCTCGCAGAATATGAAGTAGTGCGTAAAGGCATGGAGTTGCTTCTTGAGGCCGGAGCTGGAGCAGTGGAAATTTTTGGGGATTCAAAATTGGTGATCTCTTAGCTCACAGAGGAATACAGGTGTGAGAGCGAGTGGCTCTTCCCGTTATGGGTACAATGTTAAGAGTTGATGACCCAATTTAGATACATAAATTTCTATTGGATACCTAGGACTCAAAATTCGGAGGCTAATGATTTGGCACAGATGGCTTCGGGATACAAGGCTGTAGCGGACAAAACCGATCTTCAGGTACAACTACTGGACCAAGGAGATTGGAGAGCCGATATCTTCAATTTTTTGAAGGATTCGGCTCGGGGGGCACCCAAGAGGATACGTTACAAGGTCATGAGGTACGTCTTGATAGAAGATGACATATTCTACAGGACTTTAGAAGGTTTGCTGATCAAATGCTTGGGGCCGGTTGAATCCAACCGGCTCTTACACGAAGTCCACGAAGGCAACTGTGGGACTCACCAATCGGCTCACAAGATGAAGTGGCTAATAAGGCGATCGGGGTATTACTGGCCCACCATGCTTGAAGATTGCTTCAAATATTATAAAGGATGTCAGGCATGTCAGAGGTTCGGGAAGATTCAGATGGTACCAGCATCATTAATGAACCCTATCGTCAAACTGTGGCCGTTTAGAGGCTGGGGCATGGACATGATCGGCAAAATTAATCCTCCATCCAGCAAAGGCTAGCAGTTTATTTTGGCCATCACAGATTACTTTACCAAGTGGGTGGAGGCAGTTCCCATGAAGTCGGTAGCATCCAAGGATGTCATTAATTTTGTCAAGGAGCATGTCATTCAAAGGTTCAGGATTCCTCAAACCATTACAACAGATGGAGGTTCGGTCTTCATTTCAAAGGAGTTTAAGAAGTTCGCCATCGACATGGGCATCAAGCTGATTAGGTCATCTCCATATTATGCCCAAGCAAATGGACAAGCTGAAGCATCCAATCAGAGCCTTACTAAGTTGATCAAGAGAAAGATTGATGAATATCCTAGGCGTTGGCATGAGGTCTTATCAGAGGCATTGTGGGCATACCGTATTTCTTGCCATGGAGCAACAAAAACTTCTCCTTATCACCTAGTGTATGGACAGGTGGCTGTATTACCATAAGAAGTTACGGCCGGCTCAAGGCGCATAGAATTCTAAAATGACTTAACAGCTGAAGAGTATGCTACTCTGATGAATGATAATGTTGAGGACCTTACGGAGCTCAGGCTTTGGTCACTTGAGAAGATCAAAGAAAATAAGGCCAAAGTAGCCCGCGCGTACAACAAGAAAGTCAAGCCAAAAGAATTCCAAGTTGGAGATCTGGTTTGGGAAGGGGTGCTACCATTGGGGACTAAAGATGCAGCGTATGGCAAATGGTCTCCAAACTGGCACGGGCCTTATAGGGTTGACCAAGTCCTATCCAGGAACGCATATATGCTTAAGGAGTTAGATGGCGTCAAGAAGTACTTCCCAAGTATGTGGGATGATGAGCAATAAAGCAGATGCTACGCATCAGGCTATGAACCGATACGATCTGTTGGCCTGTACAAGAGGAAGCCGATGCTACGCGGGATGATATGAGCCGACAGGATCTGATGACTCGTCCAGGTGAAAGCCGATGTTATGTGTCAGGCTGGGTACAAGGAAAGAGGGCCGATACGTGCAGTCGGCCCACATACATATAAAAAAAAGGAGAGAGTACTTTGTACCCAACGCATTGAGCTGGTCGAATAGCCGATGTACAACCATCGACTTTAGAATCTTAATACAGATACATACAGGTTTATCTTACAAAGGGTGATTACAAGGAAGTCTATTGAAGAAACTCGTCGATAGCGGCGATGGCCTCAAGATGGACGCGATCTGCTTTAGCAATCACTGCTTCATCATCCTTGTCCTCTCCCGACACCAACTGCCTATTCAAGGTGCTCAGCTGTGCGAGTTCTATCTTCAGTTGGGCGGTCAAGTTTTCTGCTTCTCGTTTGGAGCTGGCAATAAGGTTCTTCTCTTCCTGGATGCGCTGCCCGGTTGCCCGAACCTTAGCCTTGAGGTCCTCTAGTTCCTTCTACAGAAGTTGAAGCCTTTGAAAGTGCACAGATGTATCAGCCTTAGCATCCATAGTCACTTTCTTCTTGTTAAGCAATCGGCACCTCTTGGCAATGTTGGCCTTCAAGGGGGCTTGAGAGCGACGAGCTTCAATTCTGTGCTGAGCCTGTTCTACCCTTGCTCGGAATAAAGGGAGGTGCCCGGTTGGCCAGAGCTTGATCTGAAGGACTTCCAGAAGTTGAGATTTGATCTCTTTGAGAATCTACCTTACTACGTCGGAATCCTGGACCAAGGCGTCAATCGGAGCTGACAGAAGGTCCTTCACGTGGAGATGGAGACACCGGTCGAATCTTGCTAATGATTGTTGACTTCTAATATGGCCGAGCTGACGGATGCAGGATAAAATGAAAGTAACTCTGAGAGGTTCAGACCCTGAAAGAAGACATAAGATTAAAGTAGCATAGGGAAAAGAAGATGCAAACGACTCGATGATAAAACACACCTATTCTGGAGGAGGAGCCATGACAGCGATGGAGTGATGATTGGCACCTGAGGATGCATCCTTTCTGGAGGAGGAGTGACAGACGATGAAGCAACGATCGGCTCTTGCAGGCGCGCTCTTTCTAAAGAAGGACTGGCAGCCAATGAGACGACAATCGGCTCCTGCAGATCCTGAAGGCTGACCGAAGCATCGACTGGCGTTGTGGGGTTTTCTGGAGTCTTCAGGATGGGGTCTTGAAGGTTGACTAAGGTGTTGACCATCATCAAAGGATTCTCTGGGCCTCTAGAGTTGGGTTTGCTTGGCATGCAGGCTCTTCCCCACTAGAAATATCTACGACATCGGCCTGCAAGAAAGGAAAGAGCAATCAAATCAAAATATACATGTTCAGAGGATTAATTAGAAGAGTGGCGATCCAAACCTGGCTAGCGGTCAGAGCTTCTTGAGTGGTGGAAGATGGCCCAGCTTCCTTCCGAATTTTCCTGACAATCATCTTCCTCACCTTAGTTTGGGCCTGGGGGGCAGCGATATCAGAGGATCGTTTCCTCTTGGGGGTCAACTTTGTGGTGCCAGGCTGGATCCGCATTATACCTTTTGACGGGGGAGGTGCGTTTTTGCCAAGAAGGACCACTGGGGCAACTGGCGAAAACTGGAAGGTGGAGCCATTATCGTTCCCGGGCTCCGGACCATCTTCTTGCTACAGAAAGAGCAAATGGAATCAGAAAAGGAATTGAGCAGAGTTAGAAGGAAAACATTGGATTGATGGTAATACCTCTTCCTAAGGGGCTTCATACTCAGCGTGAATCTGCTGCAGCATCGGCCCCAGCGCTTTCTGGAAGACATGAGTCTTCCACATCGACCACCAGTTCTCGAAGTCGATGGCCGAAGAGGTGAACGATAGGTCAACAGCGATTGGGATGAGAGAGTCTAAAAATAGTCTGTAACATCATTGGGTGGTGACGGCATTGGGCAGATCGATTCTGTTGGTTGTCAAATAATGAAGGAAGAAGTGAGGAGGAACTTGCCCGAGGCCAAACTGCCGAGCTGCTACGATCGGCTGATAGAATTCATATCCTGGCTTGATGATCCGGTTGGAGGTGCTCATGCCGACTGGAAGGAGGCAAGGGCAGATCATGATAGAATATAGATGCCGAGTGCCGTCATCATCGGCAAAATCAGCCAGTCTGAAGGTGACCGGTTCTCAAAAATTTCAGAATCAGTATAGGGAAGGAAGATAGGATTGTTCAAGCCCCTATAGAAAATTCTAAACCAGCTTGAAACTTGTGAGGGATTCAACTTGCTGCCAGGAAGACTATACAAAGCCTGGCCAAAGCTGGTACATCTGATCCGCCTCCCACTCTGATCTGGGAAAGAGTTATCAGCCAAAACAGGAAAGTCTGGGATGAAGTCCTGAAAGTATAGGTGAGCCCACAATTGGATGAATCACCAGGGACCACTGGTCCGAAGTTTCTTCTGGGTAAGCAGGCTCAAGGACATCAGGTGGAGGTATCTGTAGACTTCCCCAAGGAACAACTTGCCAAGGCTAATAGTGTTACCTTTGGCTAGTTCATATGCTAGGGGGAGATAATTCTTGGTTGGGGCAAGGGAAGGACCGCAAAATAAGAAGTGTTCCAACCAAAGATTCAAGAAAGCTGTGTGTTCCTTTTCGGTCACAAGACCTTTGGTTTTAAGGTGCTGGTTCAGGTATGCACCCCAGTTTGTGAACTCTATTTTGGAGGACAACTTGAAGGGGACTTCGGATAGTCTGTAGCCAGAGGGGTAGGATGATGAGATGTCCAGGCCAGTGATCATCTGTCACATCCGATTTATAAAGACATAAATCGAGCAATCATATATGCACCAGGATCAAGTCACGCATATATACAACAGAATCATCAAGATATCACAACACATATCACGAAATAAAAGCGTATAAATTGTAAATGAATATCTTTATTACAACCGAATCAAGAATCGGTTCAAGAAGTGCGGAAGCGTAGAATGAATACATGAAGAACAGGGCATCACAGGGATGTCAGCTGGGAAACAAACGCCTAGAAGTCATCAAGCCCACTGATGTAGTCCTCCACGTCGCCTGGCACTGAGCAGTAGTCGAAAATATCCCAAAGAGAACAGAAGAGTAGAGAAAGCAAGTGTGAGTACACAACTTGTACTCAACAAGTATAACACAAACTATGAGGCTCTACGGTTAGCTGACTCAACTGCGTTAGCTTTTAATCTGGGCAAATTTTATTAAAGCTATTTACTACAAGTGGATGAATTACCATAATCCAAGTTACTGAATAATTATTTAAAATTACTCATAAGTCTACTGAAATTCAAACCAAACCACCAAAGATAAACCCCACTAATCAGACGGAGGATCTGGGCCGCTCATGACCGTGAGCACGGCTAGTATACCAGTTTTACACTTTCGAGAGGTTGCACAACTTTACCCACAAGTCGTGAGTTACGATAGTTGTTCATCACACTTCCTTAGGTGAGATGACTAGCAAGCGCACTACGAGACCGTTACAAAGGACCACGTTAGTAAGGTGTAACCGCTAAGGTTTCTGGATCAGCAACGATGGGGCCCACCTTACGGGGGTACAAGCACACAGCACAGACCAGGTCGGAGGAGCAGGGACCATTGAAGCTTACCACCCCTCTTGCCCCGCAGGTAAGTTACTCCCAAACCAAAATGACCTAATTAGTAAGTCAAGACCATCCCATTCTAGTCTTGTGGTTGCGCGGTTGTCCCAGGTTGTCGCTCTATGAACCGGTCCTTAGGGAGAGTGGCCAACCAAGCACTAAGCACCTTGCTGGCCCCCTAAACCATGTTTCTAAAAAAACATATTTTAACGAGACGTGAGCCACTCAAGCACACAGCACAGAGGGCCACTCTCAGAATAAAGTTGCATATACCATTAATCAAATTTAATTGAAAGGACCATAATGTGAGAGCGCAGCACCTAGCACAACTAACCAAAATGCAACCCAAGGTATTCATATAAAGGATAAAAGTGGCTAGGAAATCTTTATAGGCATACAATATTAAAATGCAGTATGAAATTGTATTTAAAAGTGATAGGATATTCATGTTACACTTGCCTTACTCAAAGTTCTCCTGCTGCTGCTGAAAGGGCTCTGAAGAAGGTGGCTCCTAGTACTCCTCCGGTGGCTCGACGTCTACTCATGATCGCAACGCCAAAACATGGTCCACACAGGCACATACATGCAAACAAGGATAAAAGATAAGAAACAGTACAATAATACAATAAAACAGCACATAACACTAAGCTAAAACTATTCTACACGTTACAAGGATCGCGTGAACGCGAAAATCACCTAAAACGGAGCTAAGACGCGAAAACTGGGGCCAAAACAAGCTCTAGGGGCTTAACTGCGAGAAAAACCGAAGTTCCAGGGGGTTCTGCGCGAAAACTAGGGACTTATACACAATTAACCTATAGACTTCGGGGTTAGACATGCAAAACTACGCGTCCAGGGATGGCGGACCCTATTTCTGGAAAGCTTAGGGGCTTCGGTGCAAAGATAGGGGCTTAACTGGAATTACTTTTGAACTCACGTGGACTGCGGGTTGATTTCAAGGAAAATCAGGGGCTCTTTAGCAAAATTGCACGGCTAAAGCGGTACCTTCTGATCGGGGCCGTCAGATCTGGATCGGACGGTTCGGACCCGATCTGGATCGGATGGTTCGATCTGGACGATGGGATCTGGTCCGTTGGATCTAGATCGCAGGGCCGGGATTGAAGGGGTACGCGGGATCTAATCTCGACCGCGGGCTCTGGATCGAACGGCCAACACTTAACGCAAGCAAGGGGCGGCGGCGCTGAGTCACCGGAGCGGTTTCCTGCGGCGCCGCGCGGCTCGGGCTCGCTAGACTTCACCGATTCCGGCGCTCCGGTGGCCAACAAGGCTCGGGTTTGCGTCAGGGAGGGTCAGCGCGACGTGTGTAATCCACCTAGGGCCTTAGCGTGGCTCGGTGAGGCTCGGGGACGCGGTTGCGACGGTGGAGGCGGGTCTACACGGTGGAGCTCACCGGCGTGCGCGCGCGCATGCGGATCTGGGCACAGGGGAGGGCGCAAACAGGGCCAAGCGCATGCGTGGTGCAAGGGCAAGCCAAAACAGGGCGATGAGGCGGCGGTGCAGAGCTGTAGAGGGCTCGCCCCGATGGAGCAGCGGCGGTGGAGCGCCGGCGTGCGTGGTCCGGCCGCAAGGGTGGGCTACGGCCTACCGGACCTATCGCAACAGGAAGAGCAGGACCATGGGGTGCTCACCGAGGGCTCGGATCAACCGGAGAGGCAGCGCAGGGTGGTCGGCGATGAGGTCCGTGCGGCGGGGACGGGCGGCGCTCGTGGGGGAGGTCGATGCAGGGCGTCTCCGGGCTTCTGATCCCCACGGGTCGACTCGTGGTGCTCCTGTGGAAGTGCCATGGGGGTTAGGAAGGTCGGAGAGTCACCAGCGGCGAGGAATCAAGGCGGTGGATGGATTTCACCTGCGGCAGCGTCGGGCTCAGTTCCGGCAACGGCAAGGACTGAGGTCGACGATATCCGGCTCGAGAAGCTTCCTGGTGGAGCGACAAAGCTGCTGCGGGCCTTGGCCGAGGCTGGGGTGCAGCGAGACAGCCGGTCCACGGTGGAGCAGAGAGCTCGGTGTGGCGGAGCAAGGCGGCGGTGGTGCTAGGGCTTTGGGGCCGCGGCTACGGTGGGGATAAGGGTGCAGGAGGGTTTGTGGGCGCGTTTAAAGGGGAAGGCCGGGGATCTCAAGGGGCGCGCTCGGGGAAGGCAGGCGAGGATCATGGCAGCCGTTGCGCAGCCGGTGCTGCGAGGAGGAAGAAAGGAAAGAAAAAGGAGGCGCTGCCAGGTGGGGTCGGTGTGTCAGAGAAAGAGAGAGGGAGCGCGCGATCGGAGGAAGCGGGCCAGCGGGGAAAGAGAAGAGCTGGGCCACGTGCGGGAGAGGGAGCCGTCACGAGGAGGAGAAAAGAAAGGAGCAGGCCGGGCTGGGCTAGAAGCTAAGGTTGCTTTCCTATTTCCTTCTCCTTTTCTTTTCAAACCAACTCAAATCTATTTAAATTCAAATCAAATTTGGATTCAAACTCCTATGCACTCACTCAAATAAAACTTATGCACCAGCATGAATGCACAAACATGTTGAACCTAAAATAATTTTTAATTACTTGCGTAATTTAATTGAATTAAATGCAAGCTAGGCGAAATAAATCCTTAGAAAATTACTGGAGCCAACTTAAATTCATTATAAGACTTGAAATTTTACATTAGGGTGTTACATCATCACTACGTCTAGGAGGGTTGGAGTCATCGGTCCATGACCAAATAGGAAGCAGTTCAAGGCATCGGACCAAAAGTAGCCGATGGTTTTTAGGAGATTCTCATTCTTCTCAAGAGGGGATAGAGATAAAGACAGAGTATCGGCTATCCCTATGGTCTCCCATGTGGGCTGGTAGGTCTTTGCTATTCTGTTATATCAGGTCACCCAGCCCTCGGGAGGATTTGGCCAGGCACGTAGGCTATCGGCCCAGGAAGCTAAATCTATATTTTGGCTCACGAATGGAATCCGATTGGCCTCGCAAGAAATTAGATCTACAGGTTTCTCGTAAGAAATGAGGCCCAATACAAAAATAATTGGCGGAAGAAGGATGCGGCAAGAGAATATCTGAAACCTGGAGAATCCATAAAAGCAAAATAACCAGAGAAGGATCATTTAATGGTGCAAGGGATATAGTAATTGCTGCATTAAATTAGCAAAGATCGGAGTTTTACCTTCAGACCAAGGACACCTGCGTCGGCATTCCAAGATCCCGCCATCGGAAACCCCAAAGATCAAGAACCTGGGAATTGGATCTAGGGTTGGCGGCGCAAGTATGAGTTTGTGCTCTAAAGGCTTTGGTTCGGATCTTTGCAGTTAGGGTTTATGAGCAAGAGGTTTTGGAGAATAACTTGGATTCGGGGGTCTTCGAAGATCTGTTTTGGGAGGGTTCCGGATTTAAGCGGAAAATGAAATGGATTGGAGAATCGACTTAGATCCGGATCGGCATTTTAAGGAAAGGAACCGATGCGTTGCCATCGGCTCTCAAGAGATCGGTTTCTTAATGAATTGTGGATTAAAATAAAGATTTTATTTATAACAAGGAGTGAGTACAAAAGGGGGAGCCGATTGCTCCTAGAGCCGATCTATCGGCTTGATCCTACAGTCTACCACCAATAGGCGCCGGAGATTCTGCGGGCTTGATCGGTGGAACCGTGCTACTGTCGCTGTCGTCGCCGCTGCCGTCGTCGTCACCGCCATCGTCTCCGCCGCTGTTACTACTAAAGCTGCTGCTGTCTTCGGCTTCTTCATCGTCGTCGTCGTCATCATCATCCTCCGACGATCCGCCAAGGAGGAAGCCTCCTGCCACTGAGTCCTCTTCGGTTGATGAGGAATCGGCTTCTTCTTCCGAGGAGAAGAAGTTTTCTTCCCAGGATGCGTCATCCTTGTCATCTTCCTCTAGCTCACCACCGAGGAGGAGGTGGAGATCTTCGCCATCGGTTAGGGACTCATCATCCTCTGACCAGATCTGGAAGTCCCATTCCTCTGCATCCCAATGCAGGGGGCACGGACCTCGTAAGCAGCTATTGGGTCGTACTCTGGAGTGGGTTCCCGAGTGGACTCGGACTCGAAGGAGATGGCAGAGGAAGCAGAGGAAGAAGAAGAAGAAGCCATTACGAGAGGAGAAAAGTTGTATTAGGTACGGTTGCTAATGGCTAAAGGAAGGGGATGAGAGAAAGAAAACTACCGAAGGCAGGTTTATAAAGATGGAATGGAAGATGAATCGGCATCGTAGCGGTTTCCAAGGAGTTTGATGCAGAGCAGTCACATCCCCTGGAAGTCGAAGAAGCATGCCTGTACGGATTTTGGAAGTCGAAGAGGCAGGGCGATTAAAAGAGAAATGGTTTTGGAATAATTATTGCCAAAACCAGGGGGGCATGTGTTATCGCCATAATTTAGGCGGGCTAGAAAGGTGGGCCGCGAAGCAAGATGGGCTCGAAAGGTAATTATAGTGGGCTTGCGAATCGGCCCCTGTGCAGGTGTTTGAGGTCAGGGTTGGCCATGTATCTAGATAGGCATGTGTGTTTAAATAGTTTAGATAGAGATAACCAAGATTCGTGTCGTGTTTAGTTAGGATTGGGTAGGGAAGGCAAGTCTCTGGACTATAAATATGTACCCTGGATTATGAATAAAAAATCAATCAATCATTCATCAACAATTCTCGGCGCATCGCCACCCCTGTTCTAGGGTTTCCTGCTTATCTACCTTTTATATTTCTCATACTAAAGCGTTGTTGATGATGAGTAACACTTGTTATCTAGATGTTTATAGAGTAGCATCGGCTCTTCCATGCTTTAATCGTGCATCATTTGTTACCTATAAACGTTCAGCTATCATCGTGCCCGATCTCGGGTATAAGGGCAGCGTCCTAATCTGTTTTGTTTAGTATATCCAATCTGTTATGGTTAGTCTTTGTTCATCGAAGATTTAGTTTAATATCTGCATGATTAAGCCCTCAAACGGGTTGAAAGTTCCGGCAGTGCGTTTGGCGCTTTATAACAGCTTAAAAAGAGATTGTTCCGGGAATCTACTTTCTGTGGGTTTTTAGGCCTCTGTTTAGGTTGTTGTTTCGTTACCTGCCGTATCTGTTAGGCTCAATTACGTGTAGGATATTCTGGCTATACGGTGAAAGCTTTACCCGTCGTAGATTGGATTAGCTTAGTGGTTACAGAGCAAGTTTTATATTACCATCAGATATGTTTGCTTTGTTCATAGATCCGATCTGGTACTGAATACAATCGGCTCTTTAGAACCGATATAGGGAATCACCCGATGAGCCGATCATAGCTCGGACTAATGTTTATACGTGTATGTGCATGCAGGAAACTAACATATAACATCTTCCTAATCAGGTACAAGGTCAGGTGGCACGTCTAGCAACCCAGACGCCAGGTCGTGTGCCGGATCTCGGACCGTTGACCGAGGGTTTGGGGTCCACCAGCAGTCCCGGGAGCCTCCCGACTCCTCGTGTTGCCTGTCACTGCTCGCCGGTGAGTTTTGACCGACAACACATCCTCACTCTGCCTTATTTCTTGTTTTTTAGTTTCTTCATATTTTTCTTGTTTTTCTCATTATTTTTTATTTTTTTCTTGTTCTTATTTCCTACACGTTTTCCCCTCCATATTCTTTTATATCTTTTTCTACCCTTTTTTCTCTCTTCAATTCTTCATGTATTTTTATATTATTTTCTCTCAAAATCCTACACATTCATTTATATTATTTTCTGTTTTTTGTTTATTTATGTTTCTTTTCTCTTCATCCTTTAGTCTTTATTTCATTCATTTTTCCTTACTCGTTTTCTTCTCTTTTTTCTTCTCTTTTATTCTTTTATTTCTTGTTCCATTCTTGTTTATCCATTATTTGTTCACCTATTCTCTTAATTAGTTTTTGGTTTAATTTTCATTCTTCTGTTATCTTCTATACTTATATTTATCCATTTAATTTCTTCATGTAGTATAATATTTGTGCTATATGTGCATATCTTTGTTTTGTGAGTTCGTGTACTTTGTTATATGCATAGAAATATTTGTTCTACGATTACATATTATTTTTTTAGATGCACAAATCTTTGTTCCATAAATCCGTATAAGTTGTTATAGGTGTACAAATCATTCTTTCATGAGTTGTTAGGAGTACAGATCTCAAAATGGATAAGAGTAGGAAATGGAATGAATATTCTTGAGTGCTGTGAGCATGCTGCTTTGATTTCTTAAATGGCTTTATACTGAAAATGATGAAATAGGCTTAACACGGACATGTGTTGCTTTTCACTTGCTCGACACCAGCAACCAGATACATATTTATCTTCAAAATCAATATGTTTGTATTTTCAGCTATTTGTTAAATGTTTTTTTCCAGACTCTATCCCATTTTTACTACTATATATTGTTGTCGGCAAATGATGACATTGATTCCTAGTTTCGCTTTCTATGCAAAAGGGGAGAGAGAAAACAATTTTACGTGCATTCATCTTTAAATTGACGATGCAAGTATTTTCTGGATTCATGTAGAACAAGTATTGGGATTGAAATTTAAATTTTGATGCCAATGGAAAAGATATTGTAGTGAATTTTCGGTTTTCTGGCTACGCAAGCGATATCCATGTTGGTTCTAAGTAGCCATAGCAGATGAATACAATATTATCTGAACTGGCACTATGATAAAAGGAATACTACATGATTCATGTAGGCACTAAAGAATAACTGATGTAGATATTGATAGTTTTTGCTAGTTGCTGAACCAATAGAGATAACAAACAACCATCTGTATTTTTAAGATTATGTTATAAAAATAATTTTTAGAGGTGGAAGTTTTTTTTTCTAGAAGTAGTTTTACTCTGGAGCCCCCCTGTTGTTGTAGAGGTGGACCCATATCCCCGTCCCGCCCCAATTAATCAATTTACAGGAATGGTCAACATAAAAGAACCAATCCTAGAACTACCTTTATTTCGTTGGTGGTTTGCATAGTAGAACGCCATAGGAAATTGGCACTTCCAGGATAGTCCATATTCCCGTAGACCTTTAATTCAACGCAGTATGCATAATAGAGACAATTATAGAGGTAGTTTCTTATGCCAACCGCTTCTAGAAAGTACAACTTGATTTCCAAGGGTTGTTGCTTTAGAGGACTGCCCCTAGAAATAGTAATCTCACAAGTAAATTTATAACCCCTTTTAGATATGAAGTCAGATGAAGATAAACTTTATATCAAAAATTTATAGGTCATCGTGATCCCAAACTGTTTAGTTGAAAACTTTTTCATTTGATATTGTTTAGGTGCCAAATATTAATTGTAATTATAAAGCTCACCATGATCCAACTTTGTAGTTAAATTTTTTTTCGTTTGAGGTTTTTTAAGTGCCAAATATTCATTATAAGTTATCAGATTTTGAAAATCAAATTTTTGAGTCTATCAAGAGTCCTTGAATGGAGGCATCATATAAACCAAAGTTCTAGTGCTCGATGAGGTTTATAATATTCTCATTTCAAATCAACCAGAGAGCCAAGTCATATTGTTATTTGTCCTTTAAATTTTGAAAAAGATGAAAATCACTTTTAGGGAAGTCTTTATAAATGACCGAACCTAAAATCTGCTTCTAGGACGGTTGACTTAAGAGACCATCCCTAAAAATATATTTCTGGGTACGGTTTGTTGGTTGGTTCTAGAAATGACTTATTTTTACAAATATTTACGTAGGGATGATTTTTTCAATCGCTCCTATGAATTCATTTTCACTGTCTAAAAATGCTTTTTATAGTTATGCTGCAAGAGTTTGTTTAACCGTTATGAATAGGGAGTTCTATAGTAGTTTAGAATAATTGTTCGAAGGAATCCAACACACACCTACAATGGATGCGCTTATAAGTGGTGCTTATTAGAAAACCCAAGATTTTTTTCTTTTTTCCGCATCATATGCACCTAGTGCTTGTAAGAAAGGTGGTTGGTGCTATTTGAGCACTGACTTGCATTGTAGGAATTAGCATTTATAGATGTGGTAACAATAATCTCTCTCCTTTAAAACTCATGTCTAAGCATCTTACAATGTATATGCTTTAATGGCAATGATAATGTTCACAATCTTGTTCAGCATTAGCTATTATTATATTATTTTCTTATGCAACACAGTACAAATACAGACACTCGCACTCACATACACACACTCATCATTATATTATTTGGAAAGGCGACCTTAAAGATAGGGTTGAAGCGACACCTGAGTTAAATTTAAAGTTAGTTACGTACCCACCAATGTGTTGGCTATTGTATACATGTACAATCTGCAAATTAAATTTGAGGCTATAAATCACAAACAAGCCTAAAGGCTACACTGCAAAGCCATGTCATACATGGCATTTGAGGCTAACAAATGACTCCGAAAGAAAATGAGGACCACAGAAAAAGTTGCGCAAATCCAAGAAACACCCACTGGAGCTATTTTTGGCGCAAAACTAGAACGGCGATCACCCGAACACAACCGTTGCCTAAAAGCCTTTTAACTTGCGCGTTGTGGCTCTTTCCATTGTTGAGGGATACGAGCGTCCTACACAGCCTTTGTCCCTCCACCACCAGCAGCCTACCTTTTCTTCCCACGGCCGGCAAACACCTCGCCGGCGGCGCTTGGCAATGGCGTACCGGGTACTAGAGGTCGCCCTAGTCTCCGCGAACGACCTCAAGAAGGTGACGCACTTCTCCCGGTTGCGCGTCTACGCAGTCGCTTCCATCTCCGGTGGCGATCCCCGCATACCCACCCACAGCACCCTCACCGACCACGTCAACGGGTCCAACCCCGCCTGGAACGCGACGATCCACTTCCCCATCCCGGCGGCCGCAGACACCCGCGGCCTCGCGCTCCACGTTAGGCTCCGTGCCGAGCGTGCCTACTTCGGCGACCGCGACGTCGGCAAGGTGTTCGTGCCCCTAGACGACCTCCTGGCCGGCGCCGACAAGGGCGGGGTGCCGAGGCCCGTGAGCTACCAAGTGCGCAGGCCGCACTCCGGCCGCGCCCACGGCGTGCTCTACTTCTGCTATAAGTTCACCGACGTCCCGGCCGCCGGCCTCCCGGAGCCGGCCGAAGCCAAACAAGGACAGTACGCCAAATACGTGCAGGACTCCGAGAAAGCAGCGGACAGGACGATGTCGCCGCCCACCGCGTACCCGCCGCCGCAGGCCATGCCATCCGGGTACCCGCCGGCGCAGTACGGGTATGGCTCGCCGTACGCGGCGTACCCGCCGCACGAGCAGCAGCCTTACGCGTACGCTGCTCCGCCACCGTACGGGTATAATGCTCACCATCAACCGGCGATGTACGGGTACGGCTACGCGCCGGCGCCGGCGAGGCATGGTGGGGGCATGGGGATGGGGCTCGGCCTCGGGCTCCTAGGCGGCGCCGTCGGGGGGATGATGATCGGGGAGATGGTCGGTGACTACGAGGCCGACGCCGCCTACGACGCCGGGTTCAACGACGCGTTGGAATTTTAGATCTTGCCGTGGAGATTATTGTCATCCTTTGTAATTCCCTAATTCGTACATACATCGAAAATTGAAATAGAACTTGCAAGTTCTGCTCCTCTTCCTTGCAATGGGAGTGGACTTCGCATTTGCCAACACCAATACTTTGACGATTTATTTGTGAAAAGTAAAGCATTTATTAATTCAATGGAAAAACACACTTGAGTCGCCAGAGCTGCAGAGAGCCGGATATACGCGCGCCCACACTGTCCACTGCACACTACGGAATGTTGCCGCTGGCGTAGCCAAAATCCGGCGGCATGCCGGCGATCACCTTCCTCACCGACGGCCTCGCCAGCAGCGCATCCCACCACGCCTTGACGTGCGGGTACGCGTCCACGACGCCGGCGTACTCGGTGGCCATCAAGTAGCGCATGAAGCCGAAGTGGCAGAAGTTGGCCGGGATGACGTTGTCCCCGCCGAGGTACCTGCACGCCGACAGCCGCGCCTCGTACACCGCGGTATGACGATTTATTTGAATGGCCTGGCACATCTGAAGCGGTTTTCCAATCTAGCCGCTTGTGATGGAAAAAGGCTACCGCTTGTGTAGAGCCATATTGTACTAGTGCCGGGAGCCGCCCCCTCAGATTCGCGACGCTCTCGTCGACGGTGGCTTGGTCGCGTTCGCGGCCCACGTACGGGCCGATGATGCAGTGCCGGATGTGATGGAATAAATAAGAATTTCAGTTTTAAAATAATCTGAAAATAAATCATGACCATGACGATAATTGTGCACAGAAAACGAATAGATCTAAACATGCTCATAATATAATTTAAGATAAATATTGCAGCAGCAAGATCAACACTAACCAAATCATAGTAGGTATAAAAGGTATAGTTAGGAATAGAAAACCGTACGTTTCTTGTCCAACCGGAATAACCAGGCAAAGAAGACGACGGTGACAATCAGCACCTCCGCGCGCTTGACGACGCCGAGTCGCACCCCACTGACGAGGAGGTAGACGAGCCGTGGTGACGAGGACGTAGAGGACGGCGATGTGGAAGCATTCGAGCAGTCACGCAGAGCGCTTCCCAAAAATCTTATTCGCCCTCTCCCAATGCAGGATCGCTGAGAACGAGGTTCCGGAGACCTGCTCTCCCGATCGCCGATGCACGCCGACGAACGGGATGAAATAGCGTACGCAGCAGCGCGGCAGGCAGGCTGAGGCGTGAGGCGTGTTGTGCGTTGTAGGTTTTTTCTGTATCCGGCACCCGTGCGTATTTATAGGAAGGAACCGCTAGGGTTTTTGGCGTCCTAAAAACCAAGTCGGTTACGAGTCCCAAAAATTCCACGCATGAAATCCGTAACAGATTCAAAGTGGCAAGTTTTGAATAAGACGACCTTTGCGTTTTGGATTTGGATCTTTTTCATATTTCAAAATAGTGAAAAAGTCAAATAAGAGGTGTTAAGCTTTTTATCATTCTGGCATCGAGTTATTTTGCCGCAGGACCTCCCCTACAGTATTGTCACCGCAGTAGAGTTTAACCACCAAATTTGGGATGGATTGGTGTGGTTCCTCTACGCCTAGGACACCAGAATATTGAACCATGAAAGAGAAACGGCATGAGAGAAATATTGGCTAGTAATTGTGAAGCCCCAATTCTTAACTAGAAGGGACACCAAAGGACTCTGCCATTCCATCTCTTGGATAAATAGAAAGGGAGGGCAGAGCTTTTTTTTTTGGTTTTTTCATCTTTTCATCAAAGTGTTGAACAATGAAGATAGATGGCAAGTGCCTATCAATTTGATCAGGTCAACTACTTTTCTATTATGCTTTCATAGGATTTTTTTAGTTGATTGAGGGTTAGGTTAATTCGCGGATCATCCCCTACTTTTTAGGGAAATTCGTTTAAAGGGTATAGAATAAGAATAGATTAATAAAAAGAAGTCTAGATTAGTTCAGTACACGTATTGATTGTTCTAACAGGAAAAACAGTCCAATTTCATTTCTTTTTTGCAAATTAAAAAGCCGATTTCGGGACCTTTCACGCGCACGTCGTGCTCCCTTTGTCCGAGACCAGAGAGCTGATCATGGGGAACAATCGGCTCTTTCGCCCGAGACCGGAGAGCCGATCATGGGAAACAATCGGCTCTTTACAGTCGTAACAGAATACAAATCTGCAAAAGAAAGCCGATTTCCCACACGGGTTGGACCCGAATTTTGGCGGACCATTCGCGTGCACGTCGCACGCCCTTCGCCAGAAGCCCGAGCCCAGCCCGGCGAGGCGAGCGAGCGAGCGCCTGTTATTCCTTCTTCCTCTCACCCACACTTGCAAAAGCATGGAGAGCATCCAACTATTTAAGTTAGGTTTCCTCCACCTCCACTAGCAAGGTGGTACTAACTTGTTGCCATGCAGCTATGCACTAATGGGCCTTTGAGATTTTATAGGAATTATTTGGATTTACATGGGCTAGGTCCAAATGTTCCAACAATCCCCCACCAGATCTCAAAGTCTCATTATGATTTTGCCTCAACCCACTGTTGTGATATACTAGTATTTCAATGGAGACTATGAAGTTGAACTTTCAGCTAGAACAACAAGTTACACTCATTTACAACTTGAACAATGGACTAAGCCTTAAATTGCAAGTTTTGTGCAAATGAGTTTCACTTACAGTCAAACTAATAATTGACCTCCAGTAGGCTACTTCGCGGTTGGAGCATTTAGGTCGTACTCTCTGGCCTCTTCATGAGCTTAATAGAGATCACCCGAATCTCACAGACTGCGACCGTCCAACAGTCGAGCTCACATAGGTGTATTCTTTCAAGAATGTTATGCAGGATAACGTCTTTGCTAATTAAAGCCAACAGAATACATTAAGGCCAATGCCAACCTGCCATGCAGTAATCGAGAGTATTGCATCCTTCTTGAGTGAGTATAAAAGGTTACTCTCATGCTAACCTCTAGCTTGTTCTTCCCAGATCCTAATTCACGGGATCTCCGATCACATAGGTTGGGTTACCACTAAGGAATAGCTTATACAGGTCTCAAACCCATCTCCTTGGATGCATTATCTATCACATTACGTGACAGCCCCTTGGTGAACGGATCAGCCAGATTTTTCTTAGTGTGGACAAAACCCACAGTGATAACTCCAGAGTTTCTCATTTTTCTGACTGATTTTAACCGTCTCTTGATATGTCTTGAAGACTTCATATTGTCCTTTGAACTGTCTACTTTGGCAACCACCGTTTGATTGTCACAGTTCATCATTATTGCCGGCAATGGTTTCTCGACAATAGGCAAGTCCATCAAGAGCTCACGAAGCCAATCGGCTTCCACTATAGCTGTATCTAGTGCTGTGTGTTCTGCCTCCATAGTAGACCTCGTCAGGATCATCTGTTTGCATGATCTCCATGAAACAGCAGCACCGCCAAGAGCGAAAACGTATCCACTAGTGGCATACAGCTCATCTAGATCCGATATCCAATTAGCATCACTGTATCCTTCCAGTACTGCAGGAAAACCGGAATAGTGAATCCCGTATTCCATAGTACCCACCAAATAGTGCATTACGCGATCAAGCGCACGCCAATGATCATCTCCCGGATTACTAGTGAACCGGCTCAACTTGCTAACAGCAAAAGAGATGTCAGGCCCCGTTGCACTCGCAAGATTCATGAGTGAACCAATCATCCGTGAATATCTTAATTGGTCTCTGCCAATTCTTTTGTTCTTTCAAAGGATCAAGCTCGGATCATAGGGAGTTGGACTAGATTTGCTATCCTTATAGCCAAACCGATTCAATATTTTATCCACATAATGGGATTGCGAAAGAGTAATCCCATTCTCTCCCTTGATCAGCTTGATGTTGAGAATAACATCAGCCTCACCAAGATCTTTCATATCAAAGTTTTGACACAAGAATATCTTGACCTCGTTGATTACATCAAGACTAGTGCCAAAGATCAGTATGTCATCGATATACAAACACAATATAACTCCTTGGCCCCCACCATAGCGGTAATACACACATCTATCAGCCTCATTGACACTAAAGCCTACTGATATGAGTGTCGAGTTAAATTTCTCATGCCATTGCTTAGGTGCTTGCTTCAGGCTATACAAAGATTTATACAACTTGCACACCTTGTCCTCACGACCCTCTACTACAAAACCATCAGGCTATCTCATGTAGATTTCCTCTTCCAGCTCTCCGTTGAGGAAAGCTGTCTTAACATCCATCTGATGGATGAGAAGACCATGCGAGGCAGCCAGGGAGAGTAGAGCACGAATAGTGGTCAATCTCGCAACAGGTGAGTAAGTATCAAAGAAATCTTCGCCTTCTTTCTGGGTGTAACCCTTAGCCACAGGATGAGCCTTGTACTTATCAATAGTACCATCAGGCTTAAGCTTCTTCTTGAACTCCCACTTGCAATCCACAGGTTTGCAACCATACGGTCTTTCAACCAGCTCCCAAGTTCCATTGGAGAGAATGGAGTCCATCTCGCTACGGACAGCTTCTTTCCAATCATCCGCATCAGGAGATGAGAATGGCTCAGTGATTATTTTGGGAGAATCATCTATGAGATAAACAGTAAAATCATCACCAAAAGACTTGCAGTCTTTTGTCTCTTGCTCCTCTTAGGAGCATCATTGTGAATCTCCTCATAATTTGATTCAAGTGTGTGTTCATCATGCTTAGAAAATTCAACAGATTCAGGAGTTGTATTCACTGTTTCATTCAGAGGTAATGAAGATATAACATGCGAATCTTTCATAGGAAAAGTATTCTCAAAGAAAGTAGCATCACGAGACTCAAGCAGTGAATTTACATGCATATCAGGCACCTCAGTTTGAACTACTAGAAATCTATAAGCAATGCTATGATGTGCATAACCCAAAAAGATACAATCCACAGTTTTAGGTCCCAACTTGCGCTTCTTGTTAATTGGCACATTCACCTTGGCCAAACAACCCCATGTGCGCAAGTAAGAGAGTGAAGGTTTTCTCCCAATCTACTCCTCATAAGGAGTTTTTTCCTTATTCTTCATGGGAACACTATTCAGAACATGACATGCAGTCAATACTGCCTCCCCCATCATGCCTTAGATAATCCAGCAGTGTCTAACATGGCGTTAACCAAGTCAGACAACGTGCTATTCTTCCTTTCGGCAACCCTGTTTGATTGGGGTGAATAGGGAGGCGACCTCTCATGAATAATACCGTGTTCCGCATAGAATAAGTCAAAATCGTTAGAGAATATTCACCTCCTCGATCGGACCTAAGTCATTTGATCTTTTCCTCAGGTTGAGTTTCTACTTCAGCCTTATAGATTTTAAAGCAGTTAAGAGCCTCATCTTTCATTTTCAACAAGTACACATAGCAAAATCTAGTTGCATCATCAATCAAGGTCATGAAATATCTTTTTCCACCTTCTGTTAATACGCCATTCATCTCACAGATATCTGAATGGACGAGTTCTAGAGGTGCCAAATGTCTCTCCTCTGTCACCTTGTGAGATTTTCGAGGTTGCTTAGATTGCACACAACTATGGCACTTAGAACCTTTGACTACGGAAAAATTCGAAATAAAACTCATGGTGGAAAGTTGAAACATAGAGTCAAAATTCAGATGACATAAACGCGAGTGCCAAACAGATGCATCGCTCTCATTTATACCATCAGAAATTAAGTTCACAGACTTATTACAGTAATCTGAAAATGAAAAACGAAACAAGCCTCCGCACTCATAGCCTTTACCGATAAATTATCCACACTTAGACACGACAAATTTATTGGACTCAATCACTACTTTAAAACCATCCCTACACAAAAGGGATCCACTAACTAGATTCTTGCTGATAGTAGGGACATGCTGCAGCACGATCTTTCCCGAAGTAAGTTTCAGATTGACCGTGCCAACACCACGAACAGTAGCATGCGACCCATTGCCCATCATCATGGTAGAATCCCGAGCGGTCTTGTAAGAAGAAAATAAAGTAGCATCAGAACACATATGAACATTTGCACTAGTATCAAGCCACCAACTAGTAGATTGAAATACTGAAAAAACCGAAGGTAAAGAATTATACCCACTGGTTTCCACTTCAGCCATGGTGACCGTGTTCGCAGTCTTCTGCTCAGGCTTCCTTCCTTTGCGGTGTGGGCACTTCTTTGCCCAATGATCGGTAGATCCACACACAAAACAGCCTTGACCTTCTTTGAATTTCTTCTTCTTGAAAGTGGTAGGCTGCGGCTTGGTTTTCTTTCTCTTGCCCTTGCCTTTGCCGTGAGACTTTTGCACCATGTTGGCACTAGTCTGGCTCTCAGTAGCCTTAGATCGCCCATCCTTGGCACGAGCTTTTTCCTCAACATCAAGGAATGCTATCAGATCAGACACTGATATCTCCATCCTTTTATGTTTGAGAGTGGTGGCGAAGTCCCTCCATGAAGGAGGCAACTTAGCAATGATGCCACCAGCCACAAATTTGTCGGATAGGTTGATCTTGAGGTGCTCAAGCTCCTTAGCCATGCACTGTATCTCATGAGCCTGCTCGACTACAGATTTCCTATCGGTCATCTTGTAGTCATGGTACTGCTCCATAATGTACAGCTTAGCACCATCATCTATGCCGCCATAGTCGGCCTCCAGGGCGTCCCACAACTTTTTAGCGTCTGTATGATGAAGGTACACATCCTGTAGACGATCTACAAGTGTACCGATCACAGCGCCGACAAAAAGTGTGTTGGCCTCGGTAAAGGCCTTCTCCTGCTCAGGGGTAAGAGGCCCCTTAGGTTTGCCCTTGGACACCCACAGCATGTTCATGGCAGAGAGCCACAGAATCACTCTCGTTTGCCATCTCTTAAAATGCTCGCCTAAGAACTTCTCGGGCCTCAGAGCATCAACAAATCTAGCCATGAAACTGAAATTCCTAGAGTAAGGTTTTTGGATTGATGGAATAAATAAGAATTTTAGTTTTAAAATAATCTGAAAATAAGTTATGACCATGACGATAATTGTGTACAGAAAACGAATAGATTTAAACATGCTCATAATGTAATTTAAGATAAAATATTGCAGTAGTAAGATCAACCCTAACCAGATCATACTAGGTATGAAAGGTATAGTTACGAATAGAAAACTGTACGTTTCTTGTCCGACCGGAATAATCAGGCAAAGAAGACGACGGCGATGATCAGCACCTCCGTGCCCTTGACGACGCCGAGTCGCGCCCTACTGACTAGGAGGTAGACGAGCCGTGTTGACAAGGATGTAGAGGACGGTGATGTGGAAGCGTTCGAGCAGTCGCGCAGAGCACTTTCCAAAAATCTTATTCGCCCTCTCCCAGTGCAGGATCGCTGAGAACGAGGTTCCAGAGACCTGCTCTCCCGATCGCCGGTGCACGCCGACGAACGGGATGAAATAGCATATGCGGTGGCGCAGCAGGCAGGCTGAGGCGTGAGGCGCGTCGTGCGTTGTAGTTTTTTTTTGTATCTGGCACCTGTGCGTATTTATAGGAAGGAACCGCTAGAGTTTTTGGCGTCCCAAAAACCAAGTCGGTTAGGAGTCCCAAAAATTCCGTGCGTGAAATCCGTAACAGATTCGAAGTGGCAAAAAGGAAGCTGCCGGGGAACAATCGGCTTTCTACAGCCGATTTCGGGACCTTTCACGCGCACGTCGCGCTCCCTTCGGCTCTTTACAGCCGTAACAGAATACAAATCTACAAAAGAAAGCTGATTTCCTACACGGGTTGGATCCGGATTTTGGCGGACCATTCACGCGCTCGCGCCCTTCGCCCAAAGCCCGGCGAGGCGAGGCAAGCGAGCGCGCGCGTGTTATTCCTTCTTCCTCTCATCCACACTTGCAAGAGCACGGAGAGCATCGAACTATTTAAGTTAGGTTCTCTCAACCTCCACTAGTTAGGTGGGACTAACTTGTTGCCATGCATCTATGCATTAATAGATCTTTGAAATTTTATAGAAATTATTTGGATTTGCATAGACTAAGCCCAAATATTCCAACAGGATGATGGACAACCGGGTCGGCTCCATGTGGTGGGCCTCCACCTCCAGCCATACGTCCACCACCGCTGATCCCTCCAGGTCCCCTTCCTTGAGAAGCTCGGGCTTGTACTTGCGGAGGACGTACGTCGCGATGGCGCGTGATTCTGGAAGTAACGAGAAAATTATACAGCTCCGATTAATAGCCATTGCTGCGATCGAAGGAAAATTTTTTGCAACAAGTGAAGCTGACTTACGGTAGAGCGTTAGATCACCATCCTCCAGAATTGGGATTTCACCGAACGGCTGCAGACCGGGAAATAGTTACTATGCAAGCGGAATAAGCAGCAGTACAATCTCTCTTGCTAAACTATCTGCCTTTGTCGTGGACAAGGTGCAAATTTCTAACATTCAATCAGAGGAAACTCAAAGGGATCGATATCGACCGATGGCGGAGGGAGATGCGTACGTTTCTGGCGAGGTGCTCGGGGCGGCGGTGATCGCCGCGGCACCTGCTCATGGGGACGACCTCGTACTCGGCGCCGGCCTCCTCCAAGCACACCAGCGCCCGCGCCATCCACGGCGACACGGCCCACCCGTAAACCTTCATCGGCGCCATTATTGCTGTGTTCTTAGCTAGTTAGCTTTGTGATGATTTCTCTGTGCGCCTATGCGTGTCAGCTTGTGGATTTATACAGATATGCTTGGTCTGTGATACTTTATTTTCTCCAATGCTGTAAATTAACTATTCCAATTAACTATTCCCATTGTGGGTTAGGTGACGGAGGTAAATTAACTATTCCAATTGTGGGAAGTTTTGGTCACATTGATGGCGCCATTGACTGGTCAGGGAAGTTTTGGTGACATTGATGGGTGAATTTCGCCTCTTTACAGCATGTGTAATCAGTATTTTAATGAAATTCCTTCTTGCCTTCTCTAGGTTTTCCTTAATTGCAATATTTTCTAAATATTTTCTTTTGTATTGAATGTAATCTTTTGTGGTGGTTGTGGTGATGGTGGTGGCCATGGCTTATCGAAGGCTCATTGAGTTAGGATACAAATACAAGCACCATTGGAGCAGGGGATGGGAAGAAGGAATTTGAAGGCAGCAAGAATTTGGGGATGATGACAGCTTCCTTGATTCAGAGTTGAATTTTCTCTATGTATGTCCAGATCACGAGACACGCAACTCACACCAACGTACTACTTGGCCCATTCAGCACTCGACACCTTGTTGCTGGGCCGGCACTCCCTGTTGCTCCTGCACGGCCCAGTAACAGCTTCAGCTTCCTTGATAATGTCTTCATCTTCAGACAGTGCAGCATCAGACGTGCTAACACTGCCCTTCCAAAAGAACCTGCTAGTCCCAAAGCTTGTGGAAAATGACGCTTGAAATCTTCAAGCTTTTCCCATGTAGTCAAAAACTCTCTTGGAAGATCAGACCACTGCATCGGTACTTCAATAAAAGTACATTACCAGCAATAGCAAAACGACATTGAAGCAGTTTCTTAAGAATCTGTAATGGATCACTACCATCACGAACATGATAAATTACTATATGACCAGCCAGTACTGCTTGCTTCAGTTGGGATACATGAAAAACTGAGTGAATAGCATATGAAGGAGGTAGATGCAACTTGTATGCAACAGATCCAATCTTTTTAATTTTCTTAAAAGGCCCAAAGAAGCGAAAAGCCAACTTCAGATTGGCTCCTGGGGTAAGAGAAGCTTGCATATATGTCTATAACTTTACGAACATCATATCCCCAACCTGAAATGATCTTTTAGACCTGTTCTTGTCTGCTTCTTTTATCATTCGCTGCTGAATCAAGTATTGCATCAGCTCACACTCATGAAGACAACAAGTAATATATCAGAGATAGAGTAAGCAGTAGCGTCAGAAATACCAAACAACTTGGGAGCATGCGTACCTTAAATGGTAAACTTTACAAGGCTGAGTGCCAACTAGTGTTATACCAAAACTTTGTCAAGTGCAACCAACTGAAACACAGCTTGGGGTAAGAATGAACAAAACATCTGAGGAATGTTTCCATACAGTCTAACATGCCTAGGGTGGCCATCTATTTGGGGGGTGGTAAGAGGTACTCTTTTTAAATTCCACATAAACTAACTTGAATAGCTCCTGTCACAACTGACTGGTAAAGATCTTGTCCTGTTAGATTTTAGCCAATGTAACTGCTGTGAATGGTTGTGAGAGTTCTATGAAAGTACTGTACTTTTAAAATTTATCAATCACAACCAAAATTAAGTCCATGTTACTAGATCTGAGCAAGCCTTCCACAAAATCTAAATAGATCACTTGCTGCCCAGGCTCCCTCAGGCACTAGTAATGGTTGCAGTAACACAGGATATTTAGCTCTATCAGATTTGGCATGATGACAGACTTGGAAGGTAGAGACAAACCTATGGAAAAAACCTTTCATGCCCTTCCAAGCAAAATATTGCTTCAATCTATCAATGCGACTGAGATACCTAAATGACCATCCATGGGAGAATTGTGGACAGCAACAATAATCTTGTTGTGAAGATCCACTTGAGCTCCCACCCAAAAATTTTTCTTACATCTCAGTAATCCATGCTTCAAGGAGAAGTACAATACAGAATCAGGATCCACTGACAACTTTGTCACTAAATTGGTAGAAAGTTCATCACCAATGTAACTCTGAATAGCAATAGAAATCCAAGTAGGAGTACAAATAGAAATGGCCAGCAGATGAGTAGGAGGGCGAGTCCTATGAGATAAGGAATCAATAGGTCCATTATCAGAGCCTTTTCTGTACACAATTTTGTATTGAAACCCAATAAGCTTGGTGAAAACCTTTTGCTGCCAAGGGGTATCTAACATCTGATCATTCAAATGCACTAAACATTTCTGATTCTGTGAAAATAAGGAATTTTGCTTGTTGTAAATAGGATCTCCACTGTTCAAACAACAATCAAAATGGCCATATATTCCTTCTCATAAGTAGAAAATTTTGTATTTTGAGGCTCAAAAGGTTTACTTATGAAGGCTAGTGGATGTCCTTTCTGAGCAAGAGTAGCCCCTACTCCGATATTTGGAGCATTTGTCTCAATACAAAATGGTTGAGTGAAATCAGACATGGCCAGAACAGGGTGTTAAAGCATGTGACGGAGGTGGATCCCCGGGTACCCTCGAGAAGGGCCTAGACGGCAACCAGATGGGTCGAGCCGACTATACAAGGAAGGCATATTCTACCAAAATACAGTTGTAATCCGACTAGATCTTATAATAACCGACTAGAAGACTTGCCATGTAAACCCTACGCCCCAAAGTATATAAGGAGGGGTAGGGGTACCCCTAGGGCACACCGTCCTCGACTACCTCTCATACCGGCCTCGATGGCTTCTCATCCCGAACACAAGGCAATACAGATCCACCCCAACAGGATGTAGGGTATTATGCGGATCGCGTCCCGAATCTGTCTAAATCGTTGTCTTGTGTTACCATCAAGTTCTTGGTTCTACGATCTCCTCGGTCTCAAATCTACTACTTGAGGATACTCGGGGTGGACTCGTGTGGCAGAACCAACCTGAATTACACCGACTCAAATACGCAAGTCCTCTCTCAAGGGCTCCAACGTATTTCAAACAGTGTAACCCCTTGGCCTGTCGGGTAGAGTCCCGATGAAACCACCTAACTTCCGGGATCGAATAAGATTACCTCACACGAAGGTCAGTCCAGAGATACAATCACCATCATATTTTACATCACAGGGAATTATATTACAAGAGTTTACAAAAGTAGTACTAAGTTTTACATTTAGTAAAATTATTACAAACCATTAAAGTTAAGGTTCTTGGCAGCGGAAAACAAACGCGACGATTTACAACATGTTGTTAAGACGGATGTCATGCTAAGCCCGGGCACGACATCACTTGGTATCATCAGTGCTGGCCGGAGATGGATCCCAATCCACGGACCAACCATCTGGAAGAGCATAGGGCCAAGACAGCGGAAGAGTAGGTTCTTCAAAGACATTACCTGAAAAACATATAACTAGCAAGGCTGAGTATACTAATACTTAGCAAGGCTTACCCGTCTCATGGTATACTTAGCCATGTAACTAGACTTATAAAGGCTTGTAATGGTTCTGGGTTTAGTTCCAGCTGAAAAGCAACAAAGAGTAGATCCTTAATTTCAACTTTTAGCTTTCAGGTTCTAGTTGATTATCCATTCTAGATGAGCACCTATTACTACTCAAGCATGGTAAAATCTTTAACCAAACATCATCTTTGATAACCATAATATTGCTCTTGTTACTCTATGTGGTAAAGGGATCAAGCAGTCTCAATCTCCGCGAGAAACGGACGATTCCTGCATCGAATTTCAGCCTTGCAAGGTAAGACTAACTCACACGCTTAGAACATACTAAGATCATTCCGAAGCGACCGTTTGCCTTTCATTCCGACTCGTGGATCAGGTCCATCACAAGCGACTGCAGGACCATACGCACATCCAATGTGCAGGACGTATGTCTGTAGCGCGACTACATGACCATACTCCTGGTTGCCCTATAACATGTATTCCCACACGTCGAATCGAGTAACAGAAAAAATCAAATACGAGTGGTAGGAGGTATGTCCACTCCTCGGCACGATTGGTTACTAGGCTTACCGCTTAGCATATTTTGCGGCATGTGGCTAGTACTTTCAAACGCTTAACCACCGCTACCACACACTGCGGCCTTAGCAAGTTCTCCAACACAGACAGAGCATCATCTCAACCATGATACCTCACAAAACTCCCGTCCGTCATCCTTATAGTGACTGCAGGAATGTAAACATTACAATTCCTATAAAGCTCGCGACTGACAGGCAATCACTCGACTTCTACCGGTCCTATTAGCATAGCACCTATTCGGACTCAAGTTCTAGTGTTCAGTACATCGGTTCCTGGAATTATGCAATTAGGGTTCCAAGCAATTCCTATGAACTTAATGCATAGAAATATATAAATAGATATAGATTGCAGTGTAAATAAAGTAGTGGGTTATGTCCGGGGCTTGCCTTCTTAAGTAGGGTTAGGGGCAGTAGAGTCAAAGTTTTCCGAACTTTGGTTCAGAGTTTCAGTTAGGTTTCCGACGGTGTTTCCGGGGTCTTCAGAAATTTCTACTCGTTGATCCGGAATCAGCTCGTAGTCTCCGTCGGCAGGAATATTCGAGTCTACATGATATGCAAAGTTGCAATCCAACGAAATATGATTTACTTTGTACACTTATTAATTATTTCACTACTAGGCAGTCATTTATCGGGTATTATTTATTTTATCTAGTTACATTAAGCAACAGGGTTGGTTACCCTTATTATTTAACTATTGGCATGGGGTAACATGTTGAGTTGGTTTTAAATACTAAAATAATTATTTGGAATAGCTTTATTTATTTGTTAGGCTAATCATTTATACTAACCTTAGGTTAATATTTAACCATGGACTTATTTTATTTAGATAGTATCTAGGTCTATATGTAAGATTTTATCCTAGCTTTTTGATGTGTGGTTTACACTACCCAATTACAATATTTCCAAATAATTTCATGATTTTTGAGCATTTAGAACTACACACATTAATTACATTAAATCATTTAACCTTTATTTAAGCATAAACCTAACATTACAAAAGTATTAAATAAATAGTAAGTTAAATATTTTTCCTAAGTACTACATGTTAAAACAAGATTAGCACAATTGGTTTCACATTTTTATCATTTTTCTACCAATTACTATACATTTCTTTAGCCTGCAACTAACCAAACTTAGTATTTAAAATAAGGCACAAACTACTCAGAAACTGAAGGTCATCATATAAGGAAAGTTGTAGATCATAAAATGTGCATTCCAACAAAATTTAGTTTGCATTTTTATGATTTTTCCTTGAATTCATATGGAATTTCAAAGTCTGCAAATAAAATTACACAAGGGGGTCCTTAGGGCACTATTCCTATGAGTTTAGGGCTTTGCAGATAGCCCCCTGGGTTTTTTGCCTCTTCTAACCCGAGGTCCTTGCCGGGTCAAGACAGTGGCCGTGAGGTTTGACCGGCCTGTCCTGGCGACGTCGATCGCCGACGGCGAGGATGGAGGGGTAGGGAAGCACCACGAGGTCCTTGCGCACCTTTGACAGCTTGGAATCGGGTGGGGGGGCAGACCGTAGTGGCGACGCGATAGGAGCATACGGCCGGCGGTGGAGGGGAACGGCGGGGGCCGTGCTCCGGTGGTCTTGGGCGGTGAGGAAGTGGTCGGGGAGCTTCCTAGAGGTGTAAGGAGGCTCGGTGCGGGATCAATTGGAGTCGAAGAAGACCGGAGAGGGGTGTCCCACGGCGAGCAGGAGGCGGCGGCGGGCGGCGCTCATCGGTAATGGGGCTCCGGCCAGAATTGGAGGGCGATTGGGGGCCGGTGAGCACGAGCAGAGGTCAGGGAAGCTTGCAAGGGGGTTGATGGGGGCGAGGAGCGCTTGGTGGCGGCTGCCCACGGCGAGGCCGAGCGGCGGCGGGTGGAGCTCGCCGGCAATGATGCTCCGGCTGAAATTGGATTGCGGCTACTGGCTGGAGAGCACGAGTGGGGGTTCGGGAAACCTGATAAAGGGTCGGTAGAGGCAATGGTGGCCAATGGCTACTGCCCACGGTGATCAGTACTTCACTAGAGGGGAGCAGCGAGCGGCGGAAGCAATTGGAGCTCGGGATGTGCACGGCAAGGGCAAAAGGGTGCAAACGGTGTCACTACGATCTCCTGGTCCTGTTAGGCGGAGGAGAAGAGGAGAGGAAGTAAGTGTGAGCACGGAACACAGCGGCGATGATGTGGCGGCCGACGGGCGCCTCGGGATGCCGTGTCGCGCGCGGAGGAGGGCTGTAGGGGAGAGGAGCAGGCTCGGGGAAGGAAGGAGGCGACGCGTGGAGGGAGGGTAAGCAGGAGGTGGACGGCAGCGGCCTGCACAGCGGCGGCCGGGGGAGCTGCACTGGCGGTGGAGCAGAGGAGGCAGGGGAAACAGAGGGGGCTCAGAGAAAGAAGAAGAGAGGAAAAAGGTCCGAAGGACCTAGGTGTAAAACTAGAAGATTTTAGGGGCCTGGCGGTAAAGCAAAATTTCCCAATGATCTAAAGGGATGATGAGGAAAATCCCAAAATGAAAGTTGTAGAGTTTTTCAAATCTACAATATTGTTTTAGGGTTCAAGTTCAAAAATTCAAAGCTTACAGCTTTTCATGTTAAATTTTTGAGTAAGGTAGAATTTGAATTATTTTGTCCTTACCAAAGTGGATTTGATGAAATTTTGGATATGTTTACAAGTTTTCATGGGATGTCATGATGACTTGTATTCTTACATGTTAGCCCTTAAGTAAACATGAAGGTTACTTTTACACTTCAACTATTTTACATAAAAGGCCCTATGATTTTTGTTTTAATCACACATAGGCCCCAGTTTTTATTTAAAGGCTTATTTTTCTTAGGTTTTAACCTATCCTTTACACTTTCTTTCCCTATGGTAATATAAATTTGACACCTAATATTATATTTATCCTAGATTTTAGTGCTATCTCCCATTCTTCCCCAATTAACACTAAAGGGCCCATATTTTTCAAAATTACATAAATGCCCTTTCTCCCCTTGCAGTAAAATTTGGCACGCATACACATTGATCAAACATGCACACTTAACACTAAAATCTAATGTTTAAAATTCTAAATACCTGAATGTTACAGCCTTCCCCCCTAAAAAGAATCTTGTCCCGAGATTCTGAAGCAGAATAGAATCAAACGATTAGATTTGGGAATTGGCTTGAAGGAAGTTTGGGAAATTTCGTTGAAGATAGGATTCTGTTTCCAAGTTGCTTCTTCTTCGGTGTGATGATCCCATAAGATCTTATACATCTTAACCATCTTTCTTCTGGTGACTCTTTTCTTGGTATCCAGGATTTGGATAGGTTGTTCGGTGTAAGGTAGATCGGGTTCAATCTTAATGGCACGGGTTTCAATGATTTCCGTGGGTACTTTGATACACTTCTTGAGTTGAGAGACATGGAAGACATCATGAATAGTAGCCAATTGAGATGGAAGACGAATTTTGTAAGCCACTGGGCCACAGACTCTAAGAATTTCGAAGGGTCCAACATATCGGGGTGCTAACTTTCCTTTTATGCCGAAACGCTGAACACCTTTGGTAGGAGATACTCGGAGATAGACAAAATCTCCTACTTGGAACTGTACAAGTTTCCTTCTTCTATCTGCATAACTTTTCTGTCTGGACTGAGCGTTTTAAGGTTGGCTTGAATAACCTTGACTTTATCTTCGGCTTCAACGACTAGGTCTGGTCCGAAGATTTTGCGTTCACCGGTCTCAGACCAACTTAAAGGAGTTTGACATCTTCGATCGTATAACGCTTCAAAGGGAGCCATCTGAAGACTAGATTGATAGCTGTTGTTGTAAGAGAATTTGGCCAAGGCAAAACACTTGTCCCAGTTTGTACCATAGTGAATAATACAAGCTCGGAGCATGTCCTCAAGTATTTGGTTGACTCACTTAGTTTGTCCATCAGTCTGGGGATGTTACGCAGAGCTTCGAATAAGTTTGGTTCCAAGGGCAGCCTGTAATTGTTCCCAGAAGCGTGCAATGAATTGGGTCCCTCGATCAGAAATGATGGTCTTAGGGACACCATGCAACCGAACAATTTGATCAAGATAGACTTTGGCATACTTCTTAGCAGAGTAAGTGGCATGCATGGGAAGAAAATGAGCAATTTTAGTAAGTCTATCAATGATTACCCATATGGAGTCATGTTTTTGGGATGTGTTGGGAAGACCGACAATGAAATCCATACTAATGTCTTAGCATTTCCACGATGGAATGGATAGTGGTTGAAGTGTACCAGATGCTTTTAGATGACTGGCTTTAACTCTCTGGCACGTATCACACTCGGATACATACTTAGCAATTTCTCTTTTCATTCTGGTCCACCAAAAATTTTGTCGAAGATCTTGATACATTTTGGTACTACCAGGATGAATAGAGAATTTGGATAGATGTGCTTCATCAAGGATTTGTTTACAAAGTTGATGATCTTTAGGCACAACAATACGATTGTTGAACCATAGAATTCCTTGATGATCTGTGTGGAAACACTTATATTTGGCTTCTCCCTGAGATAGTTTTGATTTGATAATTTTGACACCTTCATCATGTAATTGTGACATGATAATTTTATCTCGAAGAGTAGACTCGATAGATAGCAGATTCAGACTACCTTGAGGAATGATCTCTAGATTGAGTTTTCTCATCTGATTGCAGAGAGTGTCACTGAATGTTGCTATGGATAAACAATGACAATGTGCTTTGCGGCTAAGTGCATCCGCAACCACATTGGCTTTGCCAGGATGGTAGTGTACCTCAAGATCGTAGTCTTTGATCAGTTCTAACCAACGCCTTTGCCTCATATTTAGGTCAGCTTGGGTGAAGATATACTTGAGGCTCTTATGGTCAGTGTAGATGTTACACTTAGCACCCATAAGATGATGTCTCCAGATCTTGAGAGCGTGGATAACTGCTGCCAATTCAAGATCATGTGTTGGGTAGTTTTGCTCATGATTTCGGAGTGCTCGGGATGCATAAGGAATGACCCGGTTGTTTTGCATCAGAACACAACCAGTGCCAGTTTCCAGAGGCATCACAATAGACATCAAAAGGCTGGGTATTATCTGGCTGAGCTAGCACTGGAGCAGTTGTTAAAAGTTTTCTCAAGGTGTGGAACGCTTCATCACACTTGTCGTCCCAACGGAATTTGACCTCTTTCTTAAGTAGCTCAGTCATAGGTTTGGCTATCTTGGAGAAGCTTGGAATGAATCGGTGATAGTATCCCGCCAATCCAAGGAAACTTCGGATTTGATGAACTGAAGTCGGAGGCTTCCAATCCATAACCTCCTGGACTTTGGTTGGATCAACCGATATGCCTTCACTGGAGATAGTATGTCCCAAAAATTTCACACTATCCAGCCAGAATTCACATTTCGAGAATTTAGCGTAAAGGCGATGATCACGTAGTCGTTGAAGAACGACACGTATATGATTAGCATGGTCTTCTTTAGTCTTGGAATATATCAGAATGTCATCGATGAAGACCACGACGAATTTATCGAGTTCTGGCATAAAGACCGAAATCATGAGGTACATGAAATATGCCGGCGCATTAGTAAGCCCAAATGACATAACCAGATATTCATATAGTCCATATCTGGTCGAGAAAGCCATTTTTGGAATGTCACAAGGCCTGATTTTTATCTGATGATAACCAGAGCGTAAGTCAATCTTAGAAAAGACCTTAGCTCCAGCTAGTTGATCGAATAAGATATCAATGCGGGGAAGAGGGTACTTATTTTTGATCGTGACCGCATTGAGTGGATGATAATCGACACATAACCTTAGGCTATTGTCCTTCTTCTTTACAAAGAGAGCAGGACAACCCCAAGGTGAAGCACTTGGACGTATGAAACCTTTGTCAAGAAGATCTTGGAGTTGAATCTTTAGCTCGGCCAACTCATTTGGGGGCATACGATAGGACCTCTTTGAAATAGGAGTCTCTGTCTGGTGGCATTCCAGGCAAGTCGTCTGGAAAGTCATCGGGATACTCATAGGCTACAGGAATATCTTTCACTTTAATGTCTGTGATAGCATAGGTACAAGAGTAAAGATACTCTTGCTGAGGTAAATAGAGGGTGGTGGCTCCTTGATGCGGCGAGTTTATCTCAATAACTCGAGAAGAGATGTCTAGCAATACTCCATGCTCAGTCATCCAATTTGTTCCAAGTATAACATCAATACCCTCTAAGTTTAATAGAATCAAATCAGTTCTGATTTCCTTGCTACCTAACTGAATTGACACCTTTTTGACCATTTGGTCAGATGTAATCTTTCCTCCAGGGGTAGAAATCATATATGACCCCTTGGTAGGGAAAGATCAAATCCTATTCGGGTACTGCAGTTGTTACTAATAAAACTATGAGTTGCTCCTGAATCGAATAATGTAACAACCGGTTTGTGGTGTATAGAGAATGTACCCGACATGATAGGAGCTCCATCCGGAAGTTCTGCAAGGGTGGTGAAGTTAACTCGCCCTTGCCGGACTTGTATCATTGGCCTTTTGCCCTTGTTCTGATTACTCTGATTGGAACTCTGCCCTTGATTAGGTTTCTTGGGCTGCGGACAATCTCTGATGAAGTGATCCGCACTTCTGCAATTTAAACAGCAATAAGTGCTGCTTCTTTGTTGGACTTGTTGAATATTTGGCTGTGGGCCAGATTGTTGTGGTTGTTGCAAAGATACGGGAGATTTATACTCTCCTTGTTGTTGAGGCGGCCTGAAAACCAATCTGCCAAACTGAGCATTCCGCTGTGGCGCTCTGGGTGGTGCATTCTGAACAAATCGATACCGCGAGGGTTGAACACTCACGGGTCCAGTGGAAACCCTTCGCTTCTTTTCGGCACAGTGTGCCGTGATACAATCCTCCTAAGTCAGGGCCATATTAACCAGCTCACTGAAGGTATTTGCCTTTATAAGGTTCAGACGTTCCTTGAGCTTAGTGGTCAGGCCCCGACGAAAACGATCTTGCTTCTTGGCGTCATTATCAGCATGATAACCCGCATACTGACACAGGTGATTAAAAGCCTGTGGATATTGTAGTACGGTGTGGGTGCCTTGAGTAAGTGCCAAGAATTCATTCAATTTCCGCTCCATCAGTCCTTCAGGTATATGATGTGCCCTGAAGGCATTACGAAATTCTTCCTAGGAGATAACATGGCCATCAGCTTGCATGGCACAATAGTCATCCCACCAGATACGAGCAACTCCACGTAATTGTTGAGCAGCAAAGTGAGCGTTGTTAAAGTCCGCACACGGAATTGTAAGAAGAGCAAGCTTAGATTCAACGGTACGGAGCCAAGCATCGACATCCGAGGGCTCCTCCGCTTTACTAAATAGCGGGGGCTGCGTACTGAGGAAATCTTGGTAGGTTGCCACCTGAGGTTCATCATGACCTCCTCGTGATTGCTGACGTTGTTGATTCTGCTGTGCCTGCACCAGCAGATTAAGAAGTTCGGTCTACCGAGCCATAACCTCGGCTAGATTTGGAGGTGGTGGTGGCGGTTGTTGGGAAACGCTAGCCTGGTCTGGCCTGAAACCTTTAGGAGTTCCACGCGTAGCACCAACCATCTGAAAAACATGGAAGATGTCCATCCCATCAGATTATCCTTGCTTCCATTTTCAGAATATACCACACAGAGAGGAAACATATGAAGATAGCACAACAGATTCGAGAGATCGATAAATAGCTGAACGGAAACTTGAGTTTATAGATAGTAACTAGTGATGGAAAGATGCGAATCAGACTTATGAAAAGTGCTGGTATGCTTCAAGATAGACATCCAACTAAGAACTCACAAGGTAAATGGAACCAAAATATTGGATTCTGGTCACAACAAGGACTGAAGACCGGAGGGTTATGATAGATTTGGCAGATGAAACAAGGATACCAAGATACTAAACCTTATGGCTGTGTGATCATTTCTAGACTGCACTTTTTGGATCACTACACCCTAAACATCCCCATCACAACATAAATATGGGTTTACTTCATAATTAATTGAAAGATGCATGCACGCACTAACGTCCTCACAAACCGAAATAACTGCCAAATATCTTTGGACTTACGTGGTTAGTTACGGTGGCATCATATAGATACGTCTCTCCCTATAGTAACTAGTCGACAATTCCTAACCGTTCAAACCTATCGAATCGTGGTTAGCGTACCTGCAGAAAACACAATATGTATATACTGAACCTTTCATGCCAGCATGTCATGAAAGCGTCCTCAAACATTACTATTCACTATAGAAACAGCATCTGTACAATTACCGCCGTACAGACAATGTTATCATACGTTACCAGAATAACGTATTCACGGGGGTACCGCAAAATGCGAGGGTATGAACAGCGATCGCCATACCCTGCGCCGAACCATATACTCCCAATATAGCCAACCTAAGTTGATATATTGGCAGCATCTCAAATAGACCACTGCTTGAGAAACAGCGTTCGGTTCGCATCACCGACGGGAAGGCTAACTCCCCAGTTAGCTGAGGATTCTTACCTCCTTACCTCACTATCGAAGGTGTCGTTACAGAATATAAAGTTGGGTTGTGCACGAATTTAAGTTTTAACAAAAAAGTAATGCTGGTAGTTAGAGTTATATATACTTATACTATAGCCACCTGTAATTCCCTTAATAAACATTACCCTAGGGCTTTACGTACTAAGCACGATCCTTAATGAAACCAACGTAATTTTGCCAAACATTTTGTTGGTCAAACTTTTATACTGAAAGCATTTTTAAGGAAAAATGTATCTCCAGAGTAACCATATAGCTCTGATACCAGCTGTGGCAGAACCAACCTGAATTACACCGACTCAAATACGCAAGTCCTGATCTCTCAAGGGCTCTAACGTACTTCAAACGGTGTAACCCCTTGGCCTGTCGGGTAGAGTCCCGATGAAACCACCTAACTTCCGGGATCGAATAAGGTTACCTCACATGAAGGTGAGTCCAGATCATCATATTTTACATCTCAGGGAATTATATTACAAGAGTTTACAAAAGTAGTACTAAGTTCCACATTTAGTAAAATTATTACAAACCGTTGAAGTTAAGGTTCTTGGCAGCGGAAAACAAACGCGATGATTTACAACACATCGTTAAGACGGATGTCATGCTAAGCCTGGGCACGACATCACTTGGTATCATCAGTGTTGGCCGGAGATGGATCCCAATCCACGGACCAACCATCTGGAAGAGCACAGGACCAAGACAGGGGAAGAGTAGGTTCTTCAAAGACGTTACCTGGAAAACATATAACTAGCAAGGCTGAGTATACTAATACTCAGCAAGGCTTACCCGTCTCATGGTATACTTAGCCATGTAACTAGACTTATGAAGGCTTGTAATGGTTCTGGGTTTAGTTCCAGCTGAAAAGCAACAAAGAGTAGATCCTTAATTTCAACTTTTAGCTTTCAGGTTCTAGTTGATTATCCATTCTAGATGAGCACCTATTACTACTCAAGCATGGTAAAATTTTTAACCAAACATCATCTTTGATAACCATAATATTGCTCTTGTTACTCTATGTGGTAAAGGGATCAAGCAGTCTCAATCTCCGCGAGAAACGGACGATTCCTGAATTGAATTTCAGCCTTGCAAGGTAAACCTAACTCACACGCTTGGAACATCCTAAGATCATTCCGAAGCGATCATTTGCCTTTCATTCCGACTCATGGATCAGGTCCACCATAAGCGACTGCAGGACCATACGCACATCTAATGTGCAGGACGTATGCCTGTCGCGCGACTACATGACCATACTCCTGGTTGCCCTGCAACACGTATTCCCACACGTCGAATCGAGTAACAGGAAAAAACAAATACGAGTGGTGGGAGGTATGTCCACTCCTCGGGACGATTGGTTACTAGGCTTACTGCTTAGCATATTTCGCGGCATGTGGCTAGTACTTTCAAACGCTTAACCACCGCTACCACACACTGCGGCCTTAGCAAGGTCTCCAACACAGACGGGGCATCATCTCAACCATGATACTTCACAAAACTCCCGTCCGTCATCCTTATAGTGACTGCAGGAATGTAAACATTACAATTCCTATAAAGCTCGCGACTGACAGGCAATCACTCGACTTCTACCGGTCCTATTAGCATAGCACCTATTCGGACTCAAGTTCTAGTGTTCAGTACATCGGTTCCTGGAATTATGCAATTAGGGTTCCAAGCAATTCCTATGAACTTAATGCATAGAAATATATAAATAGATATAGATTGCAGTGTAAATAAAGTAGTGGGTTATGTCCGGGGCTTGCCTTCTTAGGTAGGGTTGGCAGTAGTAGTGTCAAAGTTTCCCGAACTTTGGTTCGGAGCTTCAGTTAGGTTTCCGACGGTGTTTCCGGGGTCTTCAGAAACTTCTACTCCTTGATCCGGAATCAGCTCGTAGTCTCCGTCGGTGGGAATATTTGAGTCTACATGATATGCAAAGTTATAACTTAAGAGATGCATATTCTTTTATTTTATTTCACGATAAAGTTGCAATCAAACGAAATATGATTTACTTTGTACACTTATTATCTATTTCACTACTGGGCAGTCATTTATCGGGTATTATTTATTTTATCTAGTTACATTAAGCAACAGGGTTGGTTACCCTAATTATTTAACTATTGGCATGGGGTAACATGTTGAGTTGGTTTTAAATACTAAAATAATTATTTGGAATAGCTTTATTTATTTGTTAGGCTAATCATTTATACTAACCTTAGGTTAATATTTAACCATGGACTTATTTTATTTAGATAGTATCTAGGTCTATATGTAAGATTTTATCCTAGCTTTTTGATGTGTGGTTTACACTACCCAATTACAATATTTCCAAATAATTTCATGATTTTTGAGCATTTAGAACTACACACATTAATTACATTAAATCATTTAAGCTTTATTTAAGTTTAAACCTAACATTACAAAAGTATTATATAAACAGTAAGTTAAATATTTTTCCTAAGTACTACATGTTAAAACAAGATTAGCACAATTGGTTTCACATTTTTATCATTTTTCTACCAATTACTATACATTTCTTTAGCCTGCAACTAACCAAACTTAGTATTTAAAATACTTTTGAGCTCAGGGGGTCAAACGTGAAGGAAAGGACCTGCCTGTAAATACTTTTGAGCTAGGGTTGGACGGCGGGTTGATTTCCAAAAAACCCGAGGGTTCTTCAGCAAAAAGACAAGGCTGAAAGGGTACGTTTTAATCTGGATCGCCGGATCTAGCATCTACGGCTCAGATTAGATTCTAACAGCGAAGGGGTACGCGCGTCTAACCGCCGTAGGATCTAGATCTAACGGATCGGCCGCTAACTTAACTGAATTCAAATCCAAACCGTTCAACTCAGATCTGACGGCTCCGCCTCACACTTCACTCGAACCGGTACGCGCGAACTCAGACGCTCGGATCTCGATCGCACGGTCCGGATCAACGAGTTTCCAATCTAATCCTAGACGCCAGTAGCGGATCGAACGGCCCGGGACAAAGGGGACGCGAGGTGGCGGCGCTGGGTCGCCGGAGCTCGGCTCCGCGGCGGCGCCTCGCTGGCGTAGACCGTTCCCGGCCGTCTGAGCTCCTTCTGAGATGAGGTCAAGTCCTGGAGGACGCTGGCAGCATGGGTAGTCCATCTAGGCAGTTGTGGTGGAGGATTTGGGCACGACTAAGGCGGAATGGCGGTGAGAGCGGCTCGGGGCGACAGCGTAACGACGGCGCGCGCGTTCTGGGCGCTACGGGCGGCTAAGGGCTACTGCATCCGGTGCAAAGGACCAGGGTGATGGAGCGAAGCTCACCGAGGGGATGTGGGGGTCGACGGTGCAATGGAGGAAGGACGGCGACGATGACCGGCGGCGGAGGGGTCGGGTTCCCACGGAGGAGGACGATACCGGGGTGGCCGGGCCCTCTGGATGGTGGGAATCGCTCCGGGAGGTTCCTGCGAAGGGGATGGGGAGGTCAGCACGGCTCGGGGAACACCGGGGGCCGGCAATTGCTCGGAGGCGACTCACCGGCGGCAATGGTTCGAGTTCAAATCCGGCGAGCTCCAGGGCACGGGGAAGACTGGGACGAGCAGTGGCGGCTGGGCGAGACACGAGAGAGCGGACGTGGGCAAGAAAAAGGGGTGAAGGGGCCTTGGCGTGCGGGCCACCGATCCAACGGGTGCCGCGCATCCCGCGGGCGGTTGCCGCTCGAGCCTCATCCGAGCTCGGGTAGCTTCTGGATGCTTCTAGACGGGGCGCGGTGCGGAGATGTGGGTCCAGGGGGCAGCGGGGCGTGCGGCAGAGCGGGACCACTAGCAGCGGCAGAGCGGCCGGCCGGCGAGGGGGAAAAACAGGGGAGGGCGCGAGGAAGGGGAGGGGTCTGACCCGTGGGGTCGCTAGGTCAGAGAGAGGGAGGGGCTCGCTCGGGCTGGCGCTGAGGAAAGAAGTGGGCCGGGCGTGGCCCGTGCGGAAGGGAGAGAGGAGAGGGGACCCGAGGGAGAGAGGGGTTTTGGGCTGGGCTAAAGACATGGGCTGCTCTTTCTTTTCCCTTCCTTCTTTCCTATTTCTTTTCTACACTCAAACATCCCAAACCATTCCATTTGAATTCAAATAAATTTGAATTCAAACCCACACAAATAAAACCATGCACCGGCATGAATGCACAAGCAAGTTGACTTATTGTAAATTTTAATTACTTGCCTTAAAAATTACTTTAAACGCGAGATAAAACAGGGAAAACTCTGGAAATTTTGGTTGAGCCCAAATAAATTCATTAAAATTTAAGGAAATTACCTTAGGGTGTTACATACCAACCCCCCTTACAGGAATCTCGTCCCGAGATTCAGATAGGCTAGCTAGCAAAGAGATCGGGGTACGTATTCCTTAGCTCATCTTCTCGCTCCCAAGTAGCCTCATCCTCCGTGTGGTGACTCCACTGAACGCGGCACATCTTGATCTTCTTGTTTCTGGTAATTCTCTCAGACGTCTCTAGAATCTTCACCGGATGCTCGATATAGGTCAGATCCTCCTGCACATCTAACCCTTCTATCGGTGCTTGCTCTTCTAGCACTCTCAAGCACTTTTTCAGCTGAGACACGTGAAACACATCGTGCACTCCTGAGAGATTGAGAGGCAACTCCAAACGATATGCCACCTCACCTTTCCATTCCAACACCTTGAACGGACCGATGTATCGAGGGGCTAGCTTCCCTCGTACATTAAACCTGCGAATTCCCCTCATCGGTGAGACCTTCAGGTATACATGATCACCCACTGCAAAGGTCAGATCCCGACGACGAACATCCACATAGCTCTTCTGACGAGTCTGAGCGACCCTCAGATTCTCTCGCACCTGCTGTACCAGCTGTTCGGCCTCCTCAACAATCTCCGGGCCAAATACCTGCCTCTCACCAATCTGATCCCAATACAGCGGAGTCCTGCACTTTCGACCATACAGGGCCTCGAAGGGAGATTTCTTCAGACTGGCCTGATAATTGTTGTTATACGAAAACTCTGCGTACGGCAGGCACTTATCCCAGCTGGTACCATATTGAATAGCACAGGCTCGGAGCATATCTTCCAACACTTGGTTGGTTCTCTCTGTCTGCCCATCTGTCTGAGGATGATAAGCAGTACTGAAGCGCAGCATCGTATCCAACGAATCATGCAACTGCTCCCAGAACCGTGAAGTGAACTGAGATCCTCGATCAGATATAATCTTCTTAGGAACACCATGCAGACAGACGATCCTGGAGATGTACAACTCTGCGAGTCTAGCGCCGGAGTAAGTAGTGTTCACCAGAATGAAGTGGGCAACCTTCGTCAACCGATCCACTACTACCCATATGGAATTGTACCCTTTTTGAGTACGAGGCAAGCCAACAATGAAGTCCATAGTGATTTCCTCCCATTTCCACTCTGGAATCTTCAACGGCTGCAATAACCCTGCTGGCCTCTGATGCTCTGCCTTGACACGCTGACAAGTGTCACAGATAGCCACGTACTCCGCAACGGAACGTTTCATTCCATACCACCAGAATCGTTCCTTCAGGTCGTAATACATTTTAGTGCTGCCCGGATGAATGGAATATGCTGTATCATGAGTCTCACTCAGAATCAACTTCCTGAGGTCTGCTACATCCGGCACACATATATGACCCTTGTACCACAAGGTACCCTGATCATCCTCTCTGAAATGAGGAGCCTTGCCAATCTTGAGCAACTCAAGAATCTCCTGCAGCTTCTTATCTTCCTTCTGATGCTGCCTGATCTCTGCCTCTAGAGTGGGTTCTGCCTCGAATGATGTACCCGAGGTGTGTTATAGGAAACCCAGACTCAACTGCTCAAACTCCTCGCATAACTCCTGAGGCATCTGAAAAGCCACGGCCATGTTAACATAGCTTTTCCTGCTCAGAGCATCTGCTACAACATTAGCCTTGCCCGGATGATAGTGAATTTCTAGGTCATAATCCTTGACCAAATCTAGCCATCTTCTCTGCCGCATGTTCAGCTCACTCTGAGTGAAAATATACTTGAGGCTCTTGTGATCGGTGTAAATATCACACCTCTGCCCAAACTATCTTCAGAGCATGCACAACTGCGGCTAACTCCAGATCATGAGTGGGATAATTCAGCTCGTGCCGGCGCAACTGCCGCGAGGCATAAGCTATCACTCTGCCTTCCTGCATCAGAACGCAACCAAGACCATCCCTCGAAGCATCACAATACACTATGAACCTCTTGCTCTGGTCTGGCAGAGTAAGGACTGGCGCCGTAGTCAACCTCTTCTTCAACTCCTCGAAGGCACTCTGACGCTCATCAGTCCAAAAGAAATCCACACCCTTCTCTAGCAAGGAAGTCAAAGGCTTCGCAATCTTGGAGAAATTCTCAATGAACCTCCGATAATAACCTGCTAAGCCCAGAAAAGAGTGGACTTCCTTCACCGTCTGCGGTACAACCCAGTCAAGCACATCCTTCACCTTCCCGGGGTCCACAGCAATACCTCCCTTGGAGATAACATGACCGAGGAATGGAACCTCATCAATCCAGAACTCGCACTTGCTATGCTTGGCATACAGCTTGTGCGCTCTGAGCCTCTGCAACACAAGCCTCAGATGCTTTTCATGCTCTGCTTCTGACTTGGAATATATCAGGATATCATCAATGAATATCACCACAAAGGTGTCCAGATAATCCATGAAAACCTTGTTCATCAGGTGCATGAAGAAAGCCGGAGCATTGGTCAAGCCAAAGGACATGACCGTATACTCGTATAGCCCATACTTGCAAGTGAATGCCGTCTTCGGAATATCCTCAGAACGAATCTTCAGCTGGTGATAACCCGAACGCAGATCAATCTTCGAGAATACACAAGCACCCTGAAGCTGATCAAAAAGATCCTCAATCCGGGGCAACGGATGCTTGTTCTTGATAGTGACTGCATTCAGATCCCGGTAATCGACGCACATTCTCTTCGCGCCATCCTTCTTCTCTACAAGCAATACAGGAAAAGCCCAAGGGGAGAAACTGCGACGGATATAACCCTTAGCTAGCAACTCGTCGATAGTCTTCTTAACCTCCTCATGCTCGACGGGAGCCATACGATAGGGCCTCTTAGCAATAGGAGCTGTGCCAGGCAAGAGATCAATGGAAAACTCAATGTCGCGATCAGGCGGCATACCTGGCAAATCATCCGGAAAGACATCCGGGAATTCAGACACCACGCGAATACCATCCGTGGGTCTAGCCTCCATCTGATGAAGAAATCCAGAAGGCTCCGTAGCTCCAACAGTGACCTCCTGACCATCCGGTGCTGACAGAAGAATAGTCCTCTGAGCACAATCTATCTGGACTGCCCACTTGGCAAGAGTCTCCATTCCGAGGATCACATCAATGCCCTTGGTGTCTAGCACCATCAGATTTGCATTGAACTCTACCCCCCTTATGGCCACACTGACTCTGGGACAGAAAATATGAGACCTCAACTGCCCTCCCGGTGAAGATACTAACATGCACCTCTTTAATGTGCTAGTAGGAATACCATGATGCTCAACAAAAGACTGGGTGATGAAAGAATGTGTAGCACCAGTATCAAAAAGAACTGTAGCAGGATGGGTGTTGACCATGAACGTACCAATAACCACGTTAGGAGCATCGGCCGCTGACTCGGCCGTCACGTGGTTCACCCTGCCCTGAGCTGGGGCCTTGGGCTGAGCTGCACGCCCCTGCTGTCCTACCTGCGCCTTCCGAGGGCAGACGTTGGCGTAGTGCCCCGGCTCGCCGCAGTGGAAGCACACTCCCAGAAATGCAGCGGCCTGCTGCCCAGGAGGAGGAGTGGGCGCTCCCTGCCTCTGAGCTGGTGGGGCCGGAGGCGCTGGAAGCCTCTGACCCTGTCCCGCCTACTGCTGCTGCTGAGGACGAAGCGGAAGCTGCTGCCGCTGCTGGTACTGCTGGGGCGGCCTCTGCTGCTACTGCTGTGGTGGATGCTGATAGCGGGGACGAGTGTTGCTGCCCGCAGAGGATGGAGCCATCTTCCTCTTCTTATCCTCAATCTCCCGACGCTTACGCTCGGTGTTGAGGGCAGCATCAACCAGCTGGTTGAAGTTGTCAAAGCGATGGTTCAGCAGCGCATACTGGATGTGATCATCCAGTCCCTCCTTGAAGTACTCCTGCTTATCGCTATCACGAGCGACGTCAGCAGGGGCATAGCGGGCCAGCTGAAGAAAACGGTCACGGTACTCCGTCACCGTCATCGATCCCTGAAATGACGAACACAGATAACAAGGATAGAAATCGCTCAATAGGTCAGGCTCACAAAAGAGATCAAGGATAGATCGAAGCTCAAAAGAAACTGCAGGGAATTCTATTTAATTTTACCTGCTTAAGAGCACGGAACTCCTTCTGCTTCATCTTCATAATGCCCTCAGGAATGTGATGGTTCCTGAAACGCTCACGGAACTGGTCCCACGTGAGAGCATCACGATCCCGAGCTGGGTAGGACTCCCACCAGTCAAGAGCGGAGCCTCGCAGCTGTCCTGCGGCGTATAGAACTCGCTCACGGTCGTCGCACTGAGCAACAACCAACTGGCGCTCCACCGAACGAAGCCAATCGTCCGCCTGGAGTGGGTCCGTGGCGTGAGAGAAGGTCGGAGGATGACCTCTCAGGAAATCCGCACGCCTGTCACGGGGCTGAGGCGGCGGTGGAGGCGGTGGCTGAGCATGGATCTGCTACAGGGCCTGAACGGTGTTGTTCAGGGTAGCCATCATCTGCATCTGGAGCTGGAAGAACTGCTCCGGGGTCAGTGGTGGAGGCATCGGTAACGGCTGACCAGTACTCTGGTTGTTCTGCTCCTGCTGGTCAGAACCGGAACCGGTGCGCCTGGTGTTCACCATCTGATTGCAACAAACGAAACTTATAAGAGATAGATAGGGTATAACTTCGGGAAGGAAAACTCTGACGGGATAAAATAGGGAGAAAGGAATGTACGTTTTTACCCCAACGATCTAACTCAAATTTTATTATCTAGTTCAAGTTGGGTTAGGGTCGATTTGCATGAACAAATTCAACTACTAAACTATGCAATCAACCAAAGATCCAAATCATACATTTGCAAAATAACAACCATTCAATGTTCACAACTTAGTCGAGTTTATCACACTACCCGACTAACACACTTGTTCTAGCGTATTTTCATTGGGATAGCTTAAACTAATAGGGTTAAACGAATTCAGGCCAACGTATACGGGATATATCAAACTAACCCTCGGAAAAAAAAAGCAGAGAGGGTTAGCAAACTCGAGGTTCAGAATCCAAGGAATAGAAGCAGAAATGAATGTTTGAGTTTTGCGGAAGTAGAGCAAGCGAAAGGAAATCCCTAACTCGACCATTTCTATCTAGGCTTCGTCCTACAGTCAACACAGCTCTGATACCAATCTGTCACACCCGATTTATAAGAACATAAATCGAGCAATCATATATGCGCCAGGATCAAGTCACGCATATATACAACAGATTATCAAGATATCACAACACATGTCACGAATAAAAGCGTATAAATTATAAAATGAATATCTTTATTACAACTGAATCAAGAATCAGTTCAAGGAATGCGGAAGCGTAAAATGAATACATGAAGAGCTGGGCGCCACAGGGACGTCAACTGGGAGACAAACGCCTAGAAATCGTCGAAGCCGCTGATGTAGTCCTCCACGTTGCCGGGCACTGAGCAGCAGTCGAAGATATCCGAAATAGAACAGAAGAGTAGAGAGGCAAGTGTGAGTACAAACTCGTACTCAACAAGTATAACACGAGCATGAGGCTCTAAGGTTAGCTGACTCAACTGCATTAGCTTTTAGTCTTGGCAAATTTTATTAAAGCTAATTACTACAAGTGGATGAATTACCATAACCCAAATTGCATAAGATTTAATCGATATTAATTAAGAACTACTGAGAACCATCCAAACCAAAACCACCCCGGGGAATCTCCCTAATCAAAGGTTGATAACCCCACTAATCAGACGGAGGATCTGGGCCGCTCATGACTGTGAGCACAGCTGATATATCAGTTTTACACTCTCGAGAGGTTGCACAACTTTACCCACAAGTCGTGAGCTACGCTAGTGGTTCATCACACTTCCTTAGGTGAGATGGCTAGCAAGCACACTACGAGACCGTTACAAAGGACCACGTTGGTAAGGTGTAACCGCTAAGGATTCTGGATCAGCGACGATGGGGCCCACCTCCGGGGGTACAAGACACACAGCACAGACCAAGTCGGAGGAGCAGGGACCATTGAAGCTTACCACCCCTCTTGCCCACGCAGGTAAGTTACTCCCAAACCAACACGACCTAATTAGTAAGTCAAGACCGTCCCATTCCAGTCTTGTGGTTGCGCGGTTGTCCCAGGTTGTCGCTCTATGAACCGGTCCTTATGGAGAGTGGCCAACCAAGCACTAAGCACCGTGCTGGCCCCCTAAACCATGTTTCTAACAATAACATCTTTTAAGGACGCACAAACCACTCAAGCACACAGCACAGAGGGCCGGCTCCAGAATTAAGTTGCATAAGACCATTAATCAAATTAATTAAAAAGGACCAAGATTTGTTATAGCGCAGCAACCTAGCACAACTAACCAAAATGCAACCCAAAGGATATATGTAAAGATATAAAGGTGGCTAGGAAATCCTTATAGGCATACAGAATTAAAATGCAGCATGAAATTGTATTTAAAAGTGATAGGAGGTTCATGTTATACTTGCCTTCCTCGTACTCTCCCGGCTGCTGCTCGAACTGCTCGGAAGATGGCTGCTCCTGGTACTGCTCCGGTGGCTCGACGTCTATTCACGATCGTAACAGCAATACATGGGCCACACATGCACACACATGCAACAAATAGCAAAATATAAGAAACAGTACACCAATACAATGGAACAGCACATAAAACTGGCCTAAAACTATTCTACGCGTTACAACGATCGCGAGGATATAAAGAACACCTAAAACGGAGCTAAAACGTGAAAACTACGCTTAAAACAAGATCCTGGGACGTATTTGCGAGAAAAACAGAACTTCCAGGGGTTTCTGGACAAAACCCGGGGACCTAAACGCAATTAAAGGGTAGATCTAGGGGTTAGCATGAGAAAACCCAAGATATGGACTGCGGGTTCAAAATCCAGGAAGCTCAGGGGGTCAAACGTGAAGGAAAGGACCTGCCTGTAAATACTTTTGAGCTAGGGTTGGACGGCGGGTTGATTTCCCAAAAACCCGAGGGTTCTTCAGCAAAAAACAAGGCTGAAAGGTTACGTCCTGGAGGACGCTGGCAGCATGGGTAGTCCATCTAGGCAGTTGTGGTGGAGGATTTGGGCACGACTAAGGCGGAACGGCGGTGAGAGCGGCTCGGGGCGACAGCGTAACGACGGCGCGCGCGTTCTGGGCGCTACAGGCGGCTAAGGGCTACTGCATCCGGTGCAAAGGACCAGGGTGATGGAGCGAAGCTCACCGAGGGGATGTGGGGGTCGACGGTGCAACGGAGGAAGGACGGCGACGACGACCGGCGGCGGAGGGGTCGGGTTCCCACGGAGGAGGACGATACCGGGGTGGCCGGGCCCTCTGGATGGTGGGAATCACTCCGGGAGGTTCCTGCGAAGGGGATGGGGAGGTCAGCACGGCTCGGGGAACACCGGGGGCCGGCAATTGCTCGGAGGCGACTCACCGGCGGCAATGGTTCGAGTTCAAATCCGGCGAGCTCCAGGGCACGGGGAAGACTGGGACGAGCAGTGGCGGCTGGGCGAGACACGAGAGAGCGGACGTGGGCAAGAAAAAGGGGTGAAGGGGCCTTGGCGTGCGGGCCACCGATCCAACGGGTGCCGCGCATCCCGCGGGCGGTTGCCTCTCGAGCCTCATCCGAGCTCGGGTAGCTTCTGGATGCTTCTAGATGGGGCGCGGTGCGGAGATGTGGGTCCAGGGGGCAGCGGGGCGTGCGGCAGAGCGGGACCACTAGCAGCGGCAGAGCGGCCGGCCGGCAAGGGGGAAAAACAGGGGAGGGCGCGAGGAAGGGGAGGGGTCTGACCCGTGGGGTCGCTAGGTCAGAGAGAGGGAGGGGCTCGCTCGGGCTGGCGCTGAGGAAAGAAGTGGGCCGGGCGTGGCCCGTGCGGAAGGGAGAGAGGAGAGGGGACCCGAGGGAGAGAGGGGTTTTGGGCTGGGCTAAAGACATGGGCTGCTCTTTCTTTTCCCTTCCTTCTTTCCTATTTCTTTTCTACACTCAAACAACCCAAACCATTCCATTTGAATTCAAATAAATTTGAATTCAAACCCACACAAATAAAACCATGCACCGGCATGAATGCACAAGCAAGTTGACTTATTGTAAATTTTAATTACTTGCCTTAAAAATTACTTTAAACTCGAGATAAAACAGGGAAAACTCTGGAAATTTTGTTTGAGCCCAAATAAATTCATTAAAATTTAAGGAAATTACCTTAGGGTGTTACAGCACAAACTACTCAGAAACTGAAGGTCATCAAATAAGGAAAGTTGTAGATCTTAAAATGTGGATTCCAACAAAATTTAGTTTGCATTTTTATGATTTTTCCTTGAATTTATATGGAATTTCAAAGTGTGCAAATAAAATTACACAAGTGGGTCCTTAGGGAACTATTCCTATGAGTCTAGGGCTTTGCAGATAGCCCCCTGGGTTTTTGCCTCTTCTAACCCGAGGTCCTTGCCGGGTCAAGATAGTGGCCGTGAGGTTTGACCGGCCTGTCCCGGCGACGATGATCGCCGGCGGCGAGGATGGAGGGGTAGGGAAGCACCACGAGGTCCTTGCGCACCTGTGACAGCTCAGAATCGGGTGGGGGGACAGACCGTAGTGGCGGCACGACAGGAGCATACGGCCGGCGGCGGAGGGGAACAGCGGGGGCCGTGCTCCGGTGGTCTTGGGCGGTGAGGAAGTGGTCGGGGAGCTTCCTGGAGGTTTAAGGAGGCTCGGTGCGGGATCAATTGGAGTCGAACAAGACCGGAGAGGGGTGTCCCACGGCGAGCAGGAGGCGGCGGCGGGCGGCGCTCGTCGGTAACGGGGCTCCGGCCGGAATTGGAGGGCGGTTGGGGGTTGGTGAGCATGAGCAGAGGTCGGGGAAGCTTGCAAGGGGGTAGATGGGGGCGAGGGGCACTTGGTGGCGGCTGCCCACGGCGAGGCCGAGCAGCGGCGGGTGGAGCTCGCGGCAATGATGCTCCTGCTGAAATTGGATTGCGGCTACTGGCTGGAGAGCATGAGTGGGGGTTGGGGAAACCTGCTAAAGGGTCGGTAGAGGCAATGGGGGCCAATGGCTACTGCCCACGGCAATCAGTACTTCACCGGAGGGGAGCTGCGAGCAGCGGAAGCAATTGGAGCTCGGGATGTGCACGGCAAGGGCAAAAGGGTGCAAACGGTGTCACTATGATCTCCTAGTCCAGTTAGGCGGAGGAGAAGAGGAGAGGAAGTAAGCGTGAGCCCGGAATGTGGCGGCGACGACATGGCGGCCGACGGGCGGCTCGGGATGCCGTGGCGCGCACGGAGGAGGGCGGCAGGGGAGAGGAGCAGGCTCGGGGAAGGAAGGAGGCGACGCGTGGAGGGAGGGTAAGCTGGAGGTGGACGGCGGCGGCCTGCACAGCGGCGACTGGGGGAGCTGCATCAGCGGTGGAGCAGGGGAGGCAGGGGAAACAGAGGGGGCTCAGAGGAAGAAGAAGAGAGGGAAAAGGTCAGAAGGACCTAGGTGTAAAACTAAATGATTTTAGGGGCCTGGCGGTAAAGCAAAATTTCCCACTGATCTAAAGGGATGATGAGGAAAATCCCAAAATGAAAGTTGTAGAGTTTTTCAAACTCTACAATATTATTTTAGGGTTCAAGTTCAAAAATTCAAAGCTTACAGCTTTTCATGTTATATTTTTGAGTAAGGTAGAATTTGAATTCTTTTGTCCTTACCAAAGTGGATTTGATGAAATTTTGGATATGTTTACAAGTTTTCATGGGATGTCATGATGACTTGTATTCTTACATGTTAGCCCTTAAGTAAACATGAAGGTTACTTTTACACTTCAACTATTTTACATAAAAGGCCCTATGATTTTTGTTTTAATCACACATAGGCCCCAGTTTTTATTTAAAGGCTTATTTTTCTTAGGTTTTAACCTATCCTTTACACTTTCTTTCCCTATGGTAATATAAATTTGACACCTAATATTATATTTATCCTAGGTTTTAGTGCTATCTCCCATTCTTCCCCAATTAACCCTAAAGGGCCCATATTTTTCAAAATTACATAAATGCCCTTTCTCCCCTTGCAGTTAAATTTGGCACACATACACATTTATCAAACATGCACACTTAACACTAAAATCTAATGTTTAAAATTCTAAATACCTGAATGTTACAACTCGCTGAAGTACAGATCTGACAGTTGGCGCGCCAGGTAGTGGATTGTCAGGGTCCTTATGGCGAGCTTGATGGCAGCAATCATCAACATTTGGGTGAGTCGTTCTTAACATCGCCCTCGAATCAATCTGATTTTGGATTTCATAACCACATATTGTTTTTATTTTCCGATCTGAATCCGGCGATGCAACCACTATGTGGTCCGTGATCCTGCAAGTACTAGCGGGGCCCTTCAAGCCGATCGATCCGCGTGAGGTCTAGAAGTCGATTTGTTTGCACAGGGTGGGCTATGTGGGGGTGCAGGACAACGCAGGAGAAGCTCTTCATATTTTTTGGCGACACGCACACCAAAACATACCAAGAGGTTTCAATCTCCTCGCTACACATACACTAGAGGTGTACGCGGGCTACGAGATCGCCGACACGCCATCATGAACAACAACAGAACAACACGTGCTACTTCGATAGCCGCCTTCTCGGCCGCGAAAATCACTCTAACTCGGCCAAGCTGACTATTTTGACAGCCGCCTCCTCAGCCATGGCGAACACTTCGACTCGACCACAAATCAAGCTAAGTCATGCTTTAATAAATATTTACCAATTAAATATTCTCTAGTGTTCGTGACTATCATCGACCATGTCGTGCATGTTCCCGATTACATGAACGGTCCGCCTACAATATGAGCAGTCGGGTTACATCCTTTGAGTGCGCTCCACGCCGATTTCTTCTCTTGCATGTCCCCGACTGCTTCTATACCCTGCTTTATGTTTTCTCCCAATAGTCGCTAAAGTACTCATGTAGCACACATCTTAATCCCTGAAACCTCGTCTGCCCTTGCAACTCTCTCATCACGTGTCCGATGACCCGCTCTCAGCACAATGAGTTGAGGTCATACAGAGCTGGGTGCTTAAACGTAACAGGCTAACTACTTGGGAAAATTACATGGCCTGACAAGAGCAAGACGCAAAAGCATTCACATTAGTTTGGATCAACTCCGACACCTCTAAAGGTTTAATATTTCACATTATGCTACATAATTTTGAACTATTCTTTTACAGCAGAAACCACTCGTGCGTGCTTTCAGCATCTTGTCTAGCTCCTATGCTCGGGAGTTGGGCATGACGAGGCACTTGGCATACCTTCGGCGGCTCGTCTAGCTCCGTAGCTCTGGGGCTGGGCATGACAAGGCACTCAGCATGTCTTTGGTGGCTCGTCTGCCTCCCATGCTCGGGGGCTATTCACGATAGGGCACTCAGCGTGCTTTCGGCGACTCGCCTGGCCCCATGCTCGGGGTTGGGTGCGACAGGGCACTCGGCGTGCCTTTGGCGACTCGTCTAGCTTCCATGCTAGGGGGCTGGGCGCGTTAAGGCACTTGGCGTGCCTTCGATGACTCGTCTAGCTCCCACGCTCAGGGTTGGGCACGATAGGGCACTCGGTGTGGCTTTGGCGGCTCGTCTGGCTCTCATGCTCAGGGGCTGGGCGCGATAGGGCACTCAGCGTGCATTCGGCGGCTTGTCTGGCTCTTGCGCTCGGGGATGGGCGCGGCAGGGCACTCAACGTGCTTTCGGCGGCTGGTCTGGCTCCCACGCTCGGGGCTGGACGCAGGAAACAACTCGGCATACCTCGTGCGACTCGTCTAGCTCCCATGCTCAGGAGATGGAAATAGAAAATGTCTCGGTCACCGACTGCTGCTGCATTTCGTGAGGATTGTTAGCCAAGTGCTTTTGGTACTTGGCTATCGCTACAGTCCAGATGATTTATCTTTGAAGACTCAAGACTTTTGACCTTTGAATTGATTATTCTAATTAATCCAAGGCTCGAGGGCTACTCCATATCAAGGTTCTTTGAACAAAGTCAGGAAGGATGGAAAGGGTGTTCTTCCCGTTATGAGCACCAACCGGCTTCGTGACTGCTCGGGCAGAAGATCAACTCAGCTGCTCGGCGCTTGGGTGCTTGACAGAGGTGGACCCCCTGATACCCTCGAGAATGGCCTAGCCGACAACCAGATGGGCTGGGCCAACTTCACAAGGAAGGCATATTCTACCAAAATATAATTGGAATCCGACTAGATCTTATGTATAGTAACCGACTAGAAGACTTGCCATGTAAACCCAATCCCCAAAGTATATAAGGAGTGGTAGGTGTGACATTCAGGTACTTAGGGTTAAAACACACTAAATTCTAGTATAAAGTGTGTATGTTTGATCTGATGTATGTGTGCAAAAACTTTAATGTAAAGGCACAAGGATCTTTTAGTAATTCTGGAAAATTTAGGTCCTTAGGTGTAAAATGGGTGAGAATGGGAGGTAAAATCAAAACATATGAAGGTTGTTTTGCAAAAAAGGCAAGAACTTACTTTTAAACCACAAATAGAGGTGAAACTACCCTAAGGATTCAAGTGGAGTGTAGATTTTAAATAGGATTTCTCTGAAGTTTAAAACTTTGCCAAGTTTTAAGTTAGATCCAAATGCTTAACTCTTTTCAAACTGAACCTTAAAGAAAAGTTGTAGATCTTGTTGAGCTCTACACTTTTTCTTTTGGGCATATTTTCATTTGAGCTATGGTTTGAAAGTTAACTCAGCTTTACAGTGGAGTCCCTGCACTTTTGACAAATTGCAGATGAGTCCTCCTTCGTCTACCTCTAGTCCCCACCCTCGATCCAGTACTCCAGCAGCATCGCCGCCAACCACTGATGCTCCCAAGCCCACCCAATTTTGCTGTCCTGTGCTAGATCGACCGGACCACTGCGCCGGTGAGCTCGAGCTTCCGCTGCCGCTCCGCCTCGCCGTCGTCCCGACGATCCACTGCCTCTTACCTCGGCCAAGCACACCACCAGCACCACACCACCCCGAGGAAGCTTCCTAGCTATTTCCCCGCTGCTCTCCTGCCCTCCGACCACCGGAACGCCATCGCCGCCCCTCGGAGCACCGCCGTCCGCCCCTGTTCGCCATCGAACCGCCGCCACAGTCCCTCTCTTCCCCAACATCGGCCACCCCCGTGACCGCCGTGAGCTCGTAAACCTTTCCCCTCACTTCCCCTCACCGCCGGTGAGCCCCCTCGCCGGAATTTAATCGCCACTGGTCGGCACCCCTGTGTAGTCCGGCCAAGGACCCGATTGCAAAGATTTAAATCTTTCCAGGGGCCTTTCTGTAGAAAAATCAAAACCCCCCAATTCAAATCAGCCAACTTTGAAAATCCATAGGAAATTCTAGAGAAATCCAAAAATTGTCAAACCAATTTTGTAGTACTCTAGAAGTTTAGCTCTACAACCTTTGTTATTAAAGTGCAGTTTGAAACAAAATGTTTTTAGAGTTATTTTAAAGATTAACAAAAGGGGTATCTTGAGTATAACTTTTGCATGTTAGCTCTATTGCTTGTGAATTTTAGTGAGTAGTCTGTTTAGGGTATGAGTGAACTTGTGTAAAAATTTCACTTGCAGTACTGAACCCTAGCTTAAATTAATTTAAACTTATGCAAATCAAGCTTGAAATAGTTTAAATTTATTCAAGCATGTTACTTAGGGTTTCATGCTTAGATATTTTCACCAAGTGATGTTCTGTAATAGAGTAGTTTATAGTAAATTTTTCAAGTATTTATAACATATTTTTGCCTAAGATTTAAATTTAAACTTGAAATTGGAACTTTATTCAAATGCTTTAGTTTCTGTTTTCAGAAAATTATTAAAAATTCATAGTAAGTTCATCTGCTAGAAGTAAGCTTATCCACAAAAATTCAAGGCCATAGCCTTTATGGATTTCAAAATAAAAATCAAACCTATTAACCTAATTCAATTAATTCAACTAATTATGACAATTGAATTAAGATACCAATAGTAGATTTATATTTAAATCTCTTGCTTTATGAAATTGTGTGTATCAATTTGTTAGATTGCAACTTTATCGTGAAGTAAAATTTTTAACTCACGAACCACCTAATTCAAATCATTGCATATCATGTAGAGTCAGCAACACTTGACGACGGAGACTACTGTAACACCCTAAGGTAAAATATCGAGATTTATAATGAATTTAATTGGGCTCCAGTAATTTTTTTCTAAGGATTTATTTTGCCTAGCTTGCATTTATTTATAATTTAATTCACAAAGAATTAAAATTTATTTCTAAGTTCAACATGTTTGTGCATTCATGCTGGTGCTTAAGTTTTATTTGGTTGAGTGCATAGGAGTTGAATTCAAATTTGAGTTGAATTCAAATAGTTTTGAGTTGGTGCGGGAAAAGAAAAGGAAGGAAACGGAAAAGTAGGTCAGTCATTCCTTCTATCCTCAGTCATTCCTTATATTCTCACTCATTCCTTATATTCTCAGTCATTCCTTCTATTCTCAATCATTCCTTCTATCCTTAGTCATTCCTTATATTCTCAGTCATTCCTAATATTCTCAGTCATTCCTTCTATTCTCAGTCATTCCTTCTTTCTCAGTCATTTCCCCAGCTCGACCCCACCTGTCGGCCCCTTCTTCCTTCTTCCTCTACCGGCCGCGCAACGACCGCCCGAAATCTCCGGCGAGCCCTCGTGCCAGCCCACATGCCAAGGTTGCCCCATCGCCCCACAAATAGGATCCCCAACCCCCTGCGCCCTTACCCCTACCCCGCTGCAGCCACCCCGAACCCTAGCACCGCCGCCGCTTGCTCTGCCACGCAAAGCCTCCTGCTTCACCGTGGACCGGCCGCCCTGCTGCGCCCCAGCCCCAGCCAACCCCCACCTGAGCTTCGCCTCACCGCCAGGAAGCTTCCCAAGCTCTTCCCTCGTGACCCCGGCCCGTGCACTTGTCGGAATTTGAACGGGACCCACCGCCGGTGAGAAGCTCCGCCATCCCGATTCCTCGCCGCCGTTAGCCCTACGACCCTCTTAACCCCTGTGGCACCTCTGCAGGAACACCCCGAGCCGATCCGTGGTGATCAGAAGCCAGAGGACCCACTGCAGCAGCCTTCCCTATGAGCGCCGCCTGTTCCGCCGCTCGGACCTCATCGCCGACCATCTTGCGCTGCCTCTCTGGCCCGTTCAGGCTCTCGGTGAGCACCACATCGTTCCCCTGGTCGTCTTGCGCTAGATGTCATAGACCAAAGCTCGCTCTTGTGGCCGGAACGAGCACGCCGGCGATGCGCCGCCGTGCCGACCCGCCCCCGTCGTCGTGCGCACAGCCTGAGCCCTTCCCACGTCCCGCCTTAGCCTTAGGTGGTTTCCCCAGGTCGCGCTGAACCTTCCAGACCCAAGCCCCGTTAGATTTGCCCCCCGGGGCATTGTTTTCGCCCAGCTCCGGTGGCACGCTGCCGCGGAAACCGGTCTCCGGCGACCCCCCCGCCACCGGTCGCGTTCTACCGGATCGGACCAGTCCGAACCACGCTATCCAGATCGGACCGTTCGGACCCCCGCTGTTTAGATCGGATCGTCCGAACCGAAATGCGTCCGAACCGTGCGATTTAGATCCAACCGCCCAGATTAGAAGCCGCGTACCCCTTCAACCGTGGCAGTTTTGTTAAAGAGCCCCTGAGCTTCCTTAGAATCAACCCGCAGTCCACCTCCGTTCAAAGATAATTCCAGTTAAGCCCTATTTTTGCACTAAAGCCCCTGAGCTTTCCAGAAATAGCGCCCGCCATCCCTGGAGCGCAATTCTACATGTTAGACCCTATGTCTATAGTTTAAATACGTTTAGGTCCCTGGTTTTAGCCCAGAACCCCCTGGAAGTTCTGTTTTCTCGCAGTTTAGTCCCTGGACCTTGTTTTAAGCCTAGTTTTCGCGTTCTAACTCCGTTTTAGGTGTTCTTTATATCCGCGCGATTGTTGTAATGCGTAGAATAGTTCTAGCGTAGTTTTGTGAGCTATTTCTATGTAATGTTGTACTGTTTCTTATATTTTGTCCTTGTTTGCATGTATGTGTATGTGCTGGACCATGTGTTGGCGTTGCGATCGTGAGTAGACGCGGAGCCTTTGGACCAGTACCAGGAGCCGCCATCTTCTGACCAGTTTGAGCAGCAGCAGGAGAGTTTCGAGGAAGGCAAGTATAACATGAACATCCTATCACTTTTAAATACAGATTTCATACTGCATTTTAATATTGTATGCCTATAAGGACTTTCCTAGCCACTTTATATCCTATATATATATCCTTTGGGTTGCATTATGGTTAGTTGTGCTAGGTTACTGTGCTATAACAAACTTGGTCCTTTTTAATTAATTTTGCTAATGGTCTTATGCAACTTAATCCTGAGCATGGCCCTCTGTGCTGTGTGCTTGAGTGGCTCACGTCTCCGTAAAAGATGTTTTGTTAGAAACTTGGTTTAGGGGGCCAGCACGGTGCTTAGTGCTTGGTTGGCCACTCTCCATAAGGACCGGTTCATAGAGCGACAACTTGGGACAACCGCGCAACCACAAGACTGGAATGGGACGGTCTTGACTTACTAATTAGGTCATGTTGGTTCGGGAGTAACTTACCTGCGTGGGCAAGAGGGGTGGTAAGCTTCAATGGTCCCTGCTCCTCCGGCTTGGTCTGTGCTGTGTGTCTTGTACCCCCGGAGGTGGGCCCCATCGTCGCTGATCCAGAATCCTTAGCGGTTACACCTTACCAACGTGATCCTTTGTAACGGTCTCGTAGTGTGCTTGCTAGCCATCTCACCTAAGGAAGTGTGATGAACAATTAGCGTAGCCCACGACTTGTGGGTAAAGTTGTGCAACCTCTCGAGAGTGTAAAACTGATATATCAGCTGTGCTCACAGTCATGAGCGGCCCAGATCCTCCATCTGATTAGTGGGGTTATCAACCTTTGATTAGGGAGATTCCCCGGGTGGTTTTGGTTTGGTTGGTTTCGTAGTAGTTCTTAACTAATAATGATTAATTTCTTATGCAATATGGGTTTATGGTAATTCATCCACTTATAGTAAATAGTTTTAATAAAATTTGCCAAGATTAAAAGCTACTGCAGTTGAGTCAGCTAACCCTAGAGCCTCATACTCGTGTTATACTTGTTGAGTACAAGTTGTGTACTCACACTTGCCTCTTCCTCTCTTCTGTTCTCTTTGGGATATCTTCGACTGCTGCTCAGTACCAGGCGACGTGGAGGACTACATCGGCGGACTCGACGATTTCTAGGCGTTGTCTCCCAGTTGACGTCCCTGTGGCGCCCCACTCTTCATGTATTTATTTTACGCTTCCGCATTCCTTGAACTGATTCTTGATTCAGTTGTAATAAAGACATTCCTTTTATAATTTATACGCTTTTATTCATGACATGTGTTGTGATATCTTGATAATCTGTTGTATATATGCGTGACTTGATCCTGGCGCATATATGATTGCTCGATTTATGTTCTTATAAATCAGGTGTGACAACTACGAACTAGTACCGGAAAATGAGCAAGGGTTTTCTGAAGACCCGGTGAACGTCATCGAGAATTTAACTAAAGCTCCGAACCAAGGTTCGGAAATTTTTGACATTCCTGACCCCAGCCCCGCTCAAGAAGGCAAGCCCCGATGCATGACCCAGTATTTTAAATTACTTCACTTATATAGTTTTATACTTATATATCTATGTTATGCATTAATTCTAAGAGTTGAAATGGAACCCTAGATGCATGAATCCTAGGAACCTATGTATTATACCTGAGTCCTTTTCGAATAGATGCTCTGCTAATAAGACCGGCAGAAGTCGAGTGATCTCCTGTCACTCGCGCGATATAGGAATTGAATGTTTACTATTCTTCAATCACTATAAGGATGATGGACGGGGTCATGTGTAGTATCATGACCTGGAAGGTTACCCCGTCTATGTTGATAAAAGTTGATATGATCGCAGTGTGTGGTAGCTGTGGTTAAGCGTTTGAAAGTACTAGCCACATGCCGCGAAATATGGAAAGCGGTAAACCTAGTAACCAATCGGACCTAGGAGTGGACATACCTCGCACCACTCGTAATTTGGTTTTTCGCACACGCACCGACGTGCAGGAGTACGTTCTGCGCAGCGGACAGGAGTACGGTCATGTAGTCGCGCTACAGACGTATGTCCTGCACATTGGTGTGCGTATGGTCCTACACTCGCTTGTGGTGGCCCTGATCCACGAGTCGGAATGAAAGGAAAACGGTTGCTCCGGAACGATCGTTGGATGTTCCAAGCGTGTGAGTTACGTTTACCCTTGCAAGGTTATGAAATTCTATTCAGAATTGTCCGTTTCTAGCGGAGATTGAGACTGCTCATTCCTTCTGCCACATAGAGTAAGAACAGTAACTATGGTTGGAATAATCTTGATGGATGCTAATCTCTACCTTGTTTGTCTAGTACAGGTGCTTACCTAGAATAATTAATGCAATTAGAATCTAAAAGCTAAAACATGCAAGTTAGATTATACTCTTTGTTGCTTTTCAGCAAAAAGAAAGCCAAAACCTCTCAAACCTCCATGGTCTAGTTATGGGCTAAGAATACCCGATCTCGATTAAGTCTTGCTGAGTATTAGCATACTCAGTCTTGCTAGTCTATTTTTCAGGTATGACCGGTGTGAACCAAACGGATAGTCCAGCCTGGGCATTTTTTATTCCGTTTGGCTGATCCGTGGAATGGGATCCGTCCCCGGCTGGCAATGACCCTCCGGAATGACGCTATGTTTAGGGCGAAGCATGGTGCCAACTTTTGCGATGTGTAGTCACGATGTTAATAACTCTCACTTTCGTTGTGACTCTGGACAAGCTGTTTAGCTTGTTGTTTTAAACAATGTATGTATAAGTTACTTTCAGCTTCAAAACAGTTTGTAATAATGTTTACTTATTTTGTGGACTAAAAGTTGGTGAGCTGTTGTGTGATTGTAAACTCGCCTTCGTGCGAGGTAAACCTACTTCGATCCTGTTGAACCGTGGTTGTATCGGGCGGAGACCCGATAGACTAATGGGTTGTTCCAATTGAAGTGCGTTGAGTTAGTGCCGTCTGTATAGCGATGACTAGCGCACTTGAGCCGGAATAATTCAGGCGGTTCTGCCACAGCTGGTATCAGAGCTGTAGGTTTACTCTTACAATTGGTACTACAACAGCAGCAGCTCTTGAAAATATTCTCAGGATAAAATTTGCTTAACAAAAGAGTTTGAAAAGTACGTTGGTTTCATTAAGGTGGGTGCTTAGATCGTAAAGCCCTAGAATTTGTATGGGAGTAATCAGGTGGCTACTAGTATATATATGTGTTTAGTCAGCACTAACTTGCAGCACTATTTCTGTCAAAACTTACTTTTGAGTACAACCCACCCTAGATATCTATTTGTATTGTCTGTTCCTCAACGTTGAGACAAGAAGGTAAGAAGGTAAGGATCCTCAGCCAACTAAGGGAGATTGGCCTTCCCGTCGGTGATGCGAACCGAACACTGTTTCTCAAGCAGTGGCTTACTTGAGATGCTGCCAATATATCAACAATTAGTTGATCATATTGGGAGTATATGGTTCGGCACAGGGTATGGTGATCGCTGTTCATACCCCCGTTCTAAACGGTCCCCCCATGAATATGTTGCAGATGTAACGTATGCTAACGTCGTCCGTACGGCGGAAATTGTACGGATACTATTTCTATAGTGAACAGTACTGTTCGGGGATGCTTTCATGTCGTGCTGCCATGAAAGGTTCATGTTATATACCTATGGTCTTCTGCAGGTACACTAACCACGCTTAAGAGGTTAAGACGGATAGGACTTATCAACTAGTTATTAGGGACAGACGTAAATATTGTGCCACCGAAATTAACCACGCAAGTCCAAAGATATTTGGCAATTGTTTTGGTTGTGAGGTCGAATAGTACGTGCATGCATAATCCATCATCAAGCAAAGTGAGTGCATTGAATGTGTTGCCCTTTAAGGACATATAGAGTGTTGTCTATCTCTAGTGTGGTTTCAATAGAATTCTTGTGGTAGCTTTAGTTGAACTCTCAGCATCCTTCAAAATCTCACCATTTGAATTCTTGCTTCAAATGGCGGCTCCTTCAAACATCTTTTGGGATCACACAGGGCATCTCCATACCAATGCCTTGCACTGGGAGGGTTTTCCTCGTCTCTTGTGGGAGTCACTTAGGTTATTCTTCTACACCGAGCCCCCACAGTATGATGGAGTGGAGTATAGAGAGGAAAGTGTTCCCCGGTGTAGAGTTAAGATGACTATTCCTCAGCATCCTTTTCGTTCTCACTGGCAACCCATTGAAGTCGATGTGGTTGGCTATCGTCTCGTCAACACCATTGAGACCGCAGCTCTTGAGGCCATCCACATTTTCTGCAACCAGCATCCCATGGAAGTTGCAGGGCATCCTATCAGCCTATTCCCTGCAATAGATTCCAGTGATCCTCAGTGGAATTTCCAGATAGCTCATTATGGTCATATGCTGGGAGATTTAGCTGAAGAGACGCTCCGTGGTACCATCAGGTTTATGAATGCCCAGCACCACTATCAGATTGTGCTGTTCCGTGGTATGAGTTAGTTGACCAGTATAGCTCAAGGACACTACAGAAATGCTGATCGACAAGTCACTCTGATAGAGAAGCTTCAAGCATTGGTCACGGAAAAGGAGGAAATTATTGCAGAACGAGATGAGACCATTATCCATCGGGAGGATCAGATCAATGAGAGTGATGCAATAATCACTCAACATAACACAATTATTGAGTTCCTCCAGGAGCAAGTCCACGACCTCATCCTTGAAGTTGATGATGCCCATGCTCACATCGACGAACTTCAGCAGCAACCAGCACCTCCTGCTGTACCTGAAGCACCTGAAGGTGAAGAAACCCAGAGCCTAACCCTCAGCCAGTCTTCCGTAGGCGACCTCGATAATTTCTAGTTCCTCCAAATCATCGATCTTTCCGATGTAACTAGTGTAGGATGTTGTGACATAGGTAGTGAGTAGTCTACCTAGATCTAGGGCCACTTGCTGTAATATATGTGGCATGTGTATGTATGGCTCGACCCCTAGCAATCGAACCACCCTAATGTAATATGTTAAGGATAATCAGTGTCTGCTTTGTAATCTAAGCCTTATGTCCCGCTGCTTTGTTTCAATATCCTTGCACCTGGAATGAGTTGGTTAAACAGAATATGTAAATTACATGTCTGTTTAGCAGTGGTATATCTTCTGAAAATGGGAGCAAGAATAAGTTGTTGATAATGGATATCTCTTTTGTTTCAGATGGAACCTCGGAAGGTTTCCGTCCAGACCAAGCTAGCGGTTCCCAACAACCGCCACCAGCTCCGCCAAATCTAGCGGAAGTCATGGCACGACAGACGGAACTCCTTAACCAGTTGGTACAGGCCCAGATGAACCAGTCTCATCACACGTCCCGAGGCCATGATGAACATCCCTCTGCTGGTTACCAAGACTTTCTCACCACCCAGCCTCCATTGTTCCATAAGGCAGACGAGCCCCTTGATGCTGATGTATGGCTCCGCATTATAGAGTCCAAGTTCACATTGTTATCTGCACCATGCTCAGACGCGCACAAGGCACTCTTCGCAGCTCAACAACTTCGCGGCACCGCCCGCATATGGTGGGACCATTACTACGCCATGCAGCCGGCTGGTCATGTTGTTACATGGGATGAATTCCGGAGCACTTTTAGAGCACACCACATTCCAGAAGGACTCATCGAGCGAAAGCTCAACGAATTCCTGACCTTGACCCGGGGAACCCGCACGGTCATGCAATATGCACAGGTCTTCAATCACCTGTGCTAGTACGCGAGTTATCATGCGGACACTAACGCCCGTAAACGAGATCGCTTCCGTCGAGGCCTAAACACCAAGCTTAAGGAACGGCTGAACCTGGTAAGGGCCGACAATTTCAACAAACTGGTCAATATGGCCATTACTCAAGAGGATTGCATCTCAGCCACCGGGCAGAAAAGAAACGGAAGACACCCACAGGACCCTCCAATGTGCAACCGCCAAGGTATTGGTTGGTCCAGAACCCTGCTACCTGAGCACCGTCCCGAAACAATCTACCAGGTAGATGGGTAGCCAGGCCTCCTCCACAGGCTCGATTCAATCGGCCGATGATGCCACAACCCCAGCAGCAAGGCCCAAGGCCGAGCTTTCCACTATCCAATCAAGGAAACAACAACAATCGTTGTTTCAATTGCGGCAGCCCGTCCCATTTCATTTAGGATTGCCCCTAACCCAGAAAATCTTTCCAAGGGCAAACATCCAACCCGAACAACAAGGGCAAGGGCAAGAAGCAGATGGTACAAGTCCGCCAGGGGAGGGTGAACTTCACAACTCTCTCCGAACTCCCCAAGGGTGCGCCAATAATGACGGGTACTTTCTCCATAAACCATCAACCCATGATTATACTTGTTGATTCCGGTGCAATCCATAGTTTTATCAGTTCAAAATATGGGACAAAAGTAGGCCTGGATTTCTATCCTACTAATGGAGCCTATACGATAACAACTCCTGGCGGTAAAATTTCATCAAATCAAATCTATAGAAAGGTACCAATTCAGTTGGGTAGCAATTTGATAAAAATGGATTTACGGTTGTTGAACCTAAAAGAAATGGATGTCCTCCTAGGCATAGATTGGATGACTAGGCATCGAGTGTCATTAGATATCTCTTCCCGAGCTGTGGAGATAGATTCACCCGAACATGACACTACTATCCTCTATCTTCCACAACGGGAGTGTAACAACTCTTGTGCCTATGCTGTAGAAGGGATTAAGTTAAAGGACATCCCTATTGTTTGAGAATACCTAGATATTTTTCCAGATGATTTGCATGGAATGCCTCCGGACAGGGATATTGAGTTCATCATAGAGCTACAACCCAGTACAGCCCCCATCTCTAAGAGACCCTATCGTATGCCACCCAATGAGCTGGCAGAGTTAAAATTCCAACTAAGGATCTCCTTGATAAGGGTTTCATTCGTCCAAGTGCTTCACCATAGGGTTGTCCAGCCCTATTCATAAAGAAAAAGGATAATAGCTTAAGGCTATGTGTAGATTATCGTCCCCTCAATGCGGTAACCATCAAAAATAAATATCCTCTACCCAGCATTGACATTTTGTTTGATCAGTTAGCCGGAGCCAAAGTATTCTCTAAGATCGACCTTCGCTCCGGGTATCATCAGATCAAGATCAGGTCAAGTGATATTCCAAAAACAGCCTTTTCCACCAGATATGGACTTTATGAATATCTGGTCATGATGTTTGGTCTTACTAATGCCCAGCATACTTCATGTATCTCATGAACTCTGTCTTCATGCAAGAACTCGACAAATTCGTAGTGGTCTTCATTGATGATATTCTGATTTATTCCAAAAATCCGGAAGATCATGCGAACCATCTCCAAATTGTTCTTCAAACATTAAGAGACCACCACTTATATTCCAAATTCTCCAAATGTGAATTTTGGCTGGATACTGTTAAATTTTTGGGTCACACTATCTCCCGTGATGGTATATCCGTTGATCCCAGTAAAGTTCAAGAAGTGTTAGATTGGAAACCTTCTACGTCAATCCATCAGATCCGCAGTTTTCTTGGTCTAGCTGGCTATTATCGTTGTTTCATTCCTGACTTCTCAAAAATAGCCAAGCCCATGACTGAACGACTAAAGAAAGGAGTTAAATTCTTCTGGGAACTGAAATGTGAAGATGCATTTCAAACCCTCAGAGCACATCTCACTACTGCCCCAGTTCTAGCTCAACCAGATGTTTCCAAACCTTTTGACATCTATTGTGATGCTTCGGGAATCGGACTTGTTCGTGTGCTTATGCAAGACAACCGAGTGATTGCTTATGCATCGCGAGCACTCAGGACTCATGAACAGAACTATCCTACTCATGATCTTGAACTCGCAGCTGTCATCCATGCACTTAAGATATGAAGACATCATTTGATGGGTACAAAATGTCATATCTATACTGACCATAAAAGCCTCAAGTACATATTCACGCAAGCAGATCTAAATATGAGGTAAAGACGTTGGTTAGAGCTTATCAAGGATTATGATCTAGAAGTACACTATCATCCAGGCAAGGCCAACGTTGTTGCGGCCGCAAGGTACATTGCTCTTGCGTGTCAGTAGAGGCTTTCAATGAGACACTTTGTTGGGAAATGAGGAAGCTCAATCTAGAGATCATTTCTCAAGGTAGCTTGAACCATCTCTCAGTTGAAGCTACACTTAGGAATAACATCGTTCTGGCGCAACAGCATGACAAAGGGGTTTGAATCATCAAGCAGAAATTAGCACAAGGAAAAGAAAAGTACAAGTGCTTTCAAGTAGATCACGAAGGGGTTCTATGGTTCAACGAACGTATTGTTGTACCCAAGGACCATAAACTTTATAAGCAGATATTGGACGAGGCCCATCTGTCCAAATTCTCTATGCACCCTGGTAGTACCAAGATCTACCAGGATTTAAAACAGAACTTTTGGTGGACTCGTATGAGGTGGGAAATTGCAAAGTATATCTTAGAGTGTGATATTTGCCAAAGAGTTAAGGCCAGTCATCTAAGGACTGCTGGTATTCTTCAACCTCTACACATTCCCTCTTGGAAGTGGGAGGATATCAGCATGGATTTCATCGTTGGCTTACCCAACACCTCCCAAAGGCATTACTCTATTTGGGTAATCATTGATCGATTAACCAAAACCGCCCATTTTCTTCCAGTGCATACTATTTACAACGCCAAAAAGTATGCTGAAATCTATTTAGATCAAATTGTTTGTCTTCATGGAGTACCTAGGACGATCATTTCCGATCATGGAGCACAATTCATCGCTCGGTTCTAGGAACAACTTCAATATGCTCTTGGAATTAAGTTAATCCGAAGCTCTGCATATCATCCTCAGACAGACGGACAAACAGAAAGGATAAACCAAATTCTAGAAGATATGCTTAGAGCCTGCGTACTTCAGTACGACAAGAATTGGGACAAATGCTTGTCATTGGCAGAATTTTTTTACAACAACAGTTATCAAACAAGTCTCAAGATGGCCCCGTCGAAGCATTATACGGTCTCCGATGCCGAACTCCTTTGAGTTGGTCACAAACCGGCGAGCATAAAATCTTTGGACCCGACCTTGTCACTGAAGCAGAGGAAAAGGTGAAAACTATTCAGAACAATTTAAAAGCAGCCCAATCTCGACAGAAAAGCTACGCTGACATATGAAGGAGACCATTACAGTTCCAAATTGGAGACTTCATATATCTTCGAGTATCTCCTACTCAGGGTATTCAACGGTTTGGCATAAAAGGGAAGCTAGCTCCTCGATACATTGGACCCTTTGAAGTCGTCGAAATTTGTGGACCTGTAGCTTATCATCTTTAACTTCCTCCTCAACTAGCGGCCATTCATGATATCTTCCATGTGTCTCAACTTAGAAAGTGTGTCAAAATTCCTACCGAGATCATCGATCCCCAAGCCATCGAAATTGAATCTGATCTAACTTATGTCGAACATCCGATTAGAGTAGACACCAAGGAGAGAAATACTAGAAGACAAACTATTAAGATGTTCAAAGTCCAGTGGGATCATCATACTGAAGAAGAAGCAACTTGGGAAACCGAAGCATATCTTCAGCGAAACTTTCCAGACCTCCTTCAAGCCAACTCCCAAATCTGATCGTCCGATTCTATTCTGTTCCGGAATCTCAGGACGAGATTCTTTTTAGGTGGAAGGCTGTGACATTCAGGTACTTAGGGTTAAAACATACTAAATTCTAGTATAAAGTGTGTATGTTTGATCTGATGTATGTGTGCTAAAACTTTAATGTAAAGGCACAAGGATCTTTTAGTAATTCTGAAAAATTTAGGTCCTTAGGTGCAAAATGGGTGAGAATGGGAGGTAAAATCAAAATATATGAAGGTTGTTTTGCAAAAAAGGCAAGAACTTACTTTTAAACCCCAAATAGAGGTGAAACTACCCTAAGGATTCAAGTGGAGTGTAGATTTTAAATAGAATTTCTCTAAAGTTTAAAACTTTGCCAAGTTTTAAGTTAGATCCAAATCCTTAACTCTTTTGAAACTGAACCTTAAAGCAAAGTCGTAGAACTTGCTGACTCTACACTTTTGCTTTTGGGCACATTTTCATTTGAGCTATGGTTTTAAAAGTTAACTCAGCTTTATAGTGGAGTCCCTGCACTTTTGACAAATTGCAGATCAGTCCTCCTTCGTCTACCTCTAGTCCCCCTCTCTCTGTTTTCTCTCTGCTCGACCCTGCCACCCTCGCCGGCCATGTGCTGAGCTCCAGCTGCCCCCGCGCTTCCTCTCTTCGCGCCACGTGCCACTCCTGCACCCCGCCCGCCGCTTCCCGGCCTCTGCTGGCCCCCTCCTCGCTCCTCCACGTCGCGCTGCCGTCGCCCAAGCCGCCACGCGCGCCGCCGAGCTTGCCAGCACCTGCTCTCGCTCATGGTGTCTCTTTCTCGACTTGAAACATGTCCTGGAGCTCCCCACGAACTCACTCTTGCCTTCACGCACTTGCGTTTCCACTGCCTTTCTCTTTTCCGAGCTCCACACCTCGCCGGAGCCCCGCCGCTGCCTCGGCTCACCATCGACAGCCGCCGCTACCGCTCCCCACCCTTGATCCAGTACTCCAGCAGCATCGCTGCCAACCACTGATGCTCCCAAGCCCACCCAATTTTGCTTTCCTGTGCTAGATCGACCGGACCACTGCGCCGGTGAGCTCGAGCTTCTGCCGCCGCTCGGCCTCGCCGTCGTCCCGATAATCCACTGCCTATTAGCCCCAGCCAAGCACACTACCAGCACCACATCACCCTGAGGAAGCTTCCTAGCTACTTCCCCGCTGTTCTCCTGCCCTCCGGCCACCAGAACACCGTCGACGCCCCTCGGAGCACCGCCGCCCGCCCCTGTTCGCCGTCGAACCGCCGCCACAGTTCCTCTCTTCCTCAACACTTGCCACCCCCGTGACCGCCCTGAGCTCCTAAACCTTTCCCCTCACCGCCGGTGAGCCCCCTCACTGAAATTTGATCGGCACCGATCGGCACCCTTGTGTAGTCCGGCCAAGGACCTGATTGCAAAGATTTAAATCTTTCCAGTGGCCTTTCTGTAGAAAAATCAGAACCCCCAATTCAAATCAGCCAACTTGGAAAATCCATAGGAAATTGTAGAAAAATCCAAAAATTGTCAAACCAATTTTGTTGTACTCCAGAAGTTTAGCTCTACAACTTTTGTTATTAAAGTGCAGTTTGAAACAAAATGTTTTTGGAGTTATTTTAAAGATTAACAAAAGGGGTATCTTGAGTATAACTTTTGCATGTTAGCTCTATTGCTTGTGAATTTTGGTGAGTAGTCTGTTTATGGTATGAGTGAACTTGTGTAAAAATTTCACTTGCAGTACTAAACCCTAGGTTGAATTAATTTAAACTTATACAAATCAAGCTTGAAATGGTTTAAATTTATTCAGGCATGTTGCTTAGATCTTTTCACAATGTGATGTTCTGTAATAGAGTAGTTCATAGTAAATTTTTCAAGTATTTATAACACTATTTTGCCTAAGATTTAATTTTAAACTTGAAATTGGAACTTAATTCAAATGCTTTAGTTTCTGCTAGAAGTAAGCTTACCCACAAAAATTCAAGGCCATAGCCTTTGTGGATTTCAAAATAAAAATCAAACCTGTTAACCTAATTCAATTAATTCAACTAATTGTGACAATTTAATTAAGATACCAATAGTAGATTTATATTTAAAACTCTTGCTTTATGAAATTGTGTGTATCAATTTGTTAGATTGCAACTTTATCGTGAAGTAAAATTTTTAACTCACGAACCACCTAATTCAAATCATTGCATATCATGTAGAGTCGCAACACTTGACGACGGAGACTACGAACTAGTTCCGGAAAACGAGCAAGGGTTTTCTGAAGACCCGGTGAACGTCATCGAGAATTTAACTAAAGCCTCGAACCAAGGTTCAGAAGTTTTTGACATTCCTGACCCCAGCCCCACTCATGAAGGCAAGCCCCGATACATAACCCAGTATTTTAAATTACTTCACTAATATAGTCTTATACTTATATATCTATATTATGCATTAAGTCTAGGAGTCTAAATGGAACCCTAGATGCATGAATCCTAGGAACCAATGCATTGTACATGAGTCCTTATCGAATAGATGCTCTGCTAATAAGACCGGCAGAAGTCGAGTGATCTCCTGTCACTCGTGCGATATAGGAATTAAATGTTTACTATTCTGCAATCACTATAAGGATGATGGACGGGGTCATATGCAGTATCATGACCTGGAAGGTTACCCCATCTGTGTTGATAAAAGTTGATAAGGTCGCAGTGTGTAGTAGCTGTAGTTAACCGTTTGAAAGTACTAGCCACATGCCACAAAATATGGAAAGCGGTAAACCTAGTAACCAATCGGCCCGAGGAGTGGACATACCTCCCACCACTCGTAATTTGGTTTTTCGCACACGCACCAACGTGTGGGAGTACGTTCCGCGCAGCGGATAGGAGTACGGTCATGTAGTCGCGCTACAGACGTATGTCCTGCATATTGGTGTGCGTATAGTCCTACAGTCACTTTGTGGTGGCCCTGATCCACGAGTCAGAATGAAAGGCAAACGGTTGCTCTGGAACGATCGTTGGATGTTCCAAGCGTGTGAGTTAGGTTTACCCTTGCAAGGCAAGGTTATGAAATTCGATTCAGAATCGTCCGTTTCTCGTGGAGATTGAGAATGCTTATTACTTCTACCACATAGAGTAAGAACAATAATTATGGTTGGAATAATCTTGATGGATGCTAATCTCTACCTTGTTTGTCTAGTACAGGTGCTTACCTTGAATAATTAATGCAATTAGAATCTGAAAGCTAAAACATGCAAGTTAGATTATACTCTTTGTTTCTTTTCAGCAAAAAAGAAAGCCAAAACCTCTCAAACCTCCATGGTCTAGTTATGGGCTAAGAATACCCGATCTCGGTTAAGTGTTGCTGAGTATTAGCATACTCAGTCTTGCTAGTCTATTTTTCAGGTATGACCGGTGTGAACCAAACGGATAGTCCAGCCTGGCTATTTTCTGTTCCGTTTGGCTGGTTCGTGCAATGGGATCCGTCCCCGGCTGGCAATGACCCTCCAGAATGACGCCATGTTTAGGGTGAAGCATGGTGCCGACTTTTGTGATGTGTAGTCGCGATGTTAATAACTCTCACTTCCGTTGTGACTCTGGACAAGCTGTTTAGCTTGTTGTTTTAAACAATGTATGTATAAGTTACTTTCAGCTTCAAAACAGTTTGTAATAATGTTTACTTATTCTGTGGACTAAAAGTTGGTGAGCTATTGTGTGATTGTAAACTCACCTTCGTACGAGGTAAACTTGCTTCGATCCTGTGGAACCGTTGTTGTATCGGGTGGAGACCCGACAGACCAATGGGTTGTTCTGATTGAAGTGCGTTGAGTTAGTGTCATCTGTATAGCGATGACTAGCGCACTTGAGCCAGAATAATTCAGGCGGTTCTGCCACAGTAGGGTACCCCTAGGGCATACCAGCCTCAACATCGTTTCATACCAGCCTCGACGGCTTCTCATCCCGATCACAAGGCAATACAGATCTAACCCCAACAGATTGTGGCCCGAACCTGTCTAAATCATTTTCTTATGTTATCATCAAGTTCTTGGTTCTACGATCTCCTCTACCTCAAATCTACTACCTGAGGATACCTCGGGTGGACTTGCCCGAGTACAAATCCGACAGCATGCTTGAGACCTTATAATGCTTGACTGCAATGTAGTAAATTGCTTCACAAACTTTCTATAATAGCCAGCAAAGCCTAAAAGGCTCCTAAACTCCTTGACATTTGTTGGTTAAGGCCAAGAATTGATTGCTTCCACCTTAGTAGGATCAGTAGCCACCCCTTGGGAATTGATTCTATGACCCAATAAGATAGTTGTTGTTGCACAAAAGTACATTTGGAGATTTTACCTTCCATTGGACCTTAGCAAGGAACTGTAGAACTTGCATTAGATGCATCAAATGCTCCTCCATGTTGGAAACATCAATGTATCACCAAAGAATACTAAAATACACTTTCTTAAAAAGGAGCAAGTGTAGTGTTCATAGCACCTTGAAATACTCCACGAGCACCACATAACCCAAAGGACATAACCTTAAATTCAAAATGACCAAAGTAAGTTTGGAATGCTAGTTTGATCCCATTCCCATTGTTCAACTTAATTTGATAGTACCCAGAGTAGAGGGCCAGATAAGAAAACCACTTAACCTAAGCCAACTCATCCGTCAGTTCATCAAGGACTAGAATAGGAAACTTGCTTTGAAATGTTAAGGAATTCAAATATCTATAATCCACAAAAGCTATGCAAGTTAAATATTTATTTTTAACTAACAAAATTGGTGAGGAGAAAGCAGTCACACTTGGTTGTATAATCATTTTAGAAAACATGTTAGCAACTTGTTTTTCAATTTCATCCGTTAAGGATTGAGGGTATGTTTAGGGTATGATTTGAATAGATTATTTAGCTCCAGACACAAGAGAATTAACATGACCACAGGACCTTCCAGGTGGCTAGAAACAAGGGGCTTCAAAGACAAGAGCAAATTCATCTAAAATAATAGACACTTTAGGGGAACAATAGGAGGGGATGAAGGAGCATCTACCAGAATACAGATACACACTACTACCTCATTAGGCAAGCCGGGTACAATACCTTGTAAGAAAAAAGCAGTAGAACCCTTGTAAGGAATTTCCATCCATTTGTGTTTCCAATGAACCTTCATGGGGCTGAACTCCTCTAACCAATACATGCCCAACATAATATCAAAGTGTAGGAGTGGCAAGATCCCCATGTCAGTAGCAAAACCATAATCATCACACACCAAGCAGCTTGAGCAACGTAGAACATTGAAAAACCCCACATTAGCTACTTGCACTTGAACAAAAATAGATAATTCTTTCAACAACAACAACAACATATCCTTGGCTCCAGCTAATTGGTCGAACAAGATGTCAATGCGGGGAAGAGGATTTGTTTTTGATGGTTACTGCATTGAGGGGGTGATAGTCTACACATAGTCTGAGGCTATGGTCCTTTTTTTTCACAAACAACGCTGGGCATCTCCATGGTGAAGCACTTGGATGAATGAAACCTTTATCAAGAAGGTCCTGAAGTTGAACTTTTAATTCTGCCAGCTCATGCGGTGGCATACGATAAGGTCTTTTAGAGATGGGGGTTGTACCGGGTTGTAACTCTATAACAAAATCAATATCCCTATCAGGAGGCATCCCGGGCAAATCATCCGGAAAAACATCTAGGTACTCACATACGACAGGGATGTCCTCAAGATTGTGTGGCAGAACCAACTTGAATTACACCGGCTCAAGTACGCGAGTCCACTCTTGAGGGCTCCAAGGTACTTCAAACGGTATAATCCCTTGGCCTGTCGGGTAACGTCCCGATAAACCACCGATTGCATGATCAAACAAGGTACCTCGCACGATGGCGAGTCCAAAGATACAATTGCCGTCACATTTTACATCACAGGTAAGTATATTACATGAGTGTCTAAAGGTAACATCAGTTCCCAACTGATGGAAATTATTGCAAACAGTTTAAAGTTCCAAGTCATGGCAGTGGAGTTTAAAACACGGACACTGTACACGTCGCTGGTATGGATATCATGCTTGCCCTGGCATGATATCACTCGGTAGGATCTGTGTTGGCCGGGGACGGGTCCCACTCCACGGACCAACCATCGGGCAGAGGGTAAGGCCATGGCATAAGCAGAGCAGAATCGTCAGGGGGATTACCTGAACAAAAAGGCACAATGCAAGACTGAGTATTCTAATACTCAGCAAGACTTACCCGTTCATGGTATACTTAGCCATGTAACTAGACTTATGAAGGCTTTAATGGTTGTGGGTATAGTTTTCAGCTGAAAAGCAACAAAGAGTAGATCCTTAATTTCAAATTTTAGCTTTCAGGTTCTATGTGATTAATCAATCTAAATAAGCACCTATAACTATTCAAGCATGGTAGAAACTTTAGCCAAACATCATCTTTGATAACCATAAAGTTGCTCTTGTTACTCTATGTGGCAAAGGGATCAAGCAGTCTCCATCCCCGCGAGAAGCGGACGATTCCTGAATCGAATTTCAGCCTTGCAAGGGTAAACCTAACTCACACGCTTGGGAACATCCAGAGATTATTCCGAAGCAACCGTTTGCCTTTCATTCCGACTCGTGGATCAGATCCACCACAAGCGACTGCAGGACCATAGGCACATCCAATGTGCAGGACGTACGTCTGTAGAGTGACTACACGATCATACTCCTGGTTGCCCTGCAACACGTATTCCCACACGTCGAAGAGAGTAACAGGAAAAACCAAATACGAGTGGTGGGAGGTATGTCCACTCCTCGGGCCGATTGGTTACTAGGCTTACCGCTTACCATATTTCGCGGCATGTGGTTAGTACTTTCAAACGCTTAACCACCGCTACCACACACTACGACCTTATCAAATTCATCAACACAGATGGGGTATCATCTCAACCATGATACCTTACATAAACCCCGTCCGTCATCCTTATAGTGATTACGGAAAGGTAAACATAGCAACTCCTATATCACGCGAGTGACAGGAAATTACCCGACTTCTACCGGTCCTATGAGCATAGCGGCTATTCGAACTCGAGTGCTAATATCCAATACATTGGTTCCTAGGAAAATGCAACTAGGATTTCTCATACAATTCCTAAGAACTTAATGCATAGATAGTATAAATAAATATAGATTGCAGTGTAAATAAAGTAGGGGTTATGTCTGGGGCTTGCCTTCTTGAGTGGGGTTGGGGGCAGGAGCGTCAAAGTTTTCCGAACTTTGGTTCGGAGCTTCAGTTAGATTTCCGATGGTGTTCCCGGGGTCTTCAAAAAGTTCTACTTCTTGTTCCAGGATCAGTTCGTAGTCCCCGTCGGCGAGAGTCATCGAGTCTATATGATACGCAAAGATGTAGGTTAATGATTGCATGTATTTTCATTTTGTTTCACGATAAAGTTGCAATCCAATGGAAAAATAATTTACTCATCACACATATCATTTTCTTTTCTACTGGGCAGTCATTTATCGGGTGTACATTAACTTAGTTAGCTTCATTAGGCAACATGTTCAAATAAACTACTATAGCATTGGGTTGAGATTTTTATCAATTATAGATTAAGTTATATCCAAGTCATTGTAAACTTATCAAGATTCTATTTTTATAGGAGTTGTGCTACAAGGATAATTAACAATAGAGCTAACTTAATAGGTATTATTTAAATCTATATATACATGCAAGACTTTATCCTAGATTTTTGTGCATAGGTTATACTACTCAAGTCCAACATTTCAAAATAATTTCATGATTTTTGAACATTTAGAACTACACATATTAAATGCATTAGATTAATTAAGCTTTATTCAAGTTTAAACCTATACATTATAAAAGTATTATATAAACAGTAGGTTAATTATTTTTCCTAAGTACTACATGTCATAGCAAAATTAACACAATTGGTTTCACATTTTTACCATTTTTCCACTATTTATTATGCATTTTCTTAGCCTACAACTACATAAACTTAGCATTTAAATTAGAGCACAAACTATTTAGAAACTGAAAGTCAACCTATAAGGAAGGTTATAGAGCTTAGAATAAGGAATCCAACAAATTTTAGTTTGCATTTTTATGATTTTTCCTTGAATTGCTGTTGAATTTCAAAATCTGCAGCAGAAATAACAAAGGGGTCCCTATATGGCACTATTCATCTGAGTCACATGCTTTGCAGACGGCCCCTCGGGCTTTTGATTCTTCCAGCCCGAGGTCCCTGGCCGTGGTCAGAGAGGGAGGCAGGGGTTTGACCGGCCCGTTCCGGCGACGGCGATCGCCGGCGGCGAGGGTGAAGGGGTGGGGAAGTATCACCACGTCGGTGCGCACCTGGGGGCGGTCGGGATCGGTTCGGGGTGGTCTGTAGCGGCGGCGGGACGAGGACAGTGCAGCCGGCGGTGGAGGTGAACGGCGGGGGCGGTGCTCCGGCGGTTGGGGGCAGCAAGGAAGGAGTCGAGGAGCTTCAGGGCGATGTGGCGAAGCTAGAGGTGAGATCAATTGGGGTCGAGAAGGGTCGGGAGTAGGTGCTCCACGGCGGGCAGCGGGGGCGGCGGGTGGAGATCGACGGCAACCATCGAGAAGCTGGTGTGGTGCACAAAGGGACCAATTGAGGGGTCGTAGAGCTTCATGGGGTTGCAAGGGAACTGACCGATGGGTTGTCGTGGTGCGGGGATGGCTGAGGCGGCCTGTCCACGGTGAGCAGGAGGCGGCGGCGGACGGTGGTCGTCGGCAACTGTGATCCGGCCAAAATTGGAGGGCGGCTGGGGGCTGAGGAGCATGAGTAGAGGTCAGGGAAGCTTGCTAGGGGATCGGTGAGAGCAATGGGCGCTCGGTGGTGGCTGTCCACGGCGGCCCATAGTTCACCGGAGAGAAGGAGCAGGCGGCGGAGGCGATTGGGGCTCGAGGTGCGCACGGCAAGGGGAAAAGAGGTGCAAACAGTTTCACTATGATCTCCTAGTTCTGTTGGGCAGAGAAGGGAAGGGGAAGAAGTATGTGCGAGCACAGAACGCGGCGGCGATGATGTGGCGGCCGGCGGACGGCTCGGGAGGTCGTGGCGCTCGCTAAGGAGGGTAGCAAGGAAGGGCTAGAGCGGCGGGCAACGTCCAGGCGACACATGGGGAAGGCAGCAGCAGGAGGTGGAGCGGCGGCGGCCTGCACAGTGGCGACGGCGAGGTGCCCTGCATCGGCGGTAGGGGAGGTGCCCGAGGAAGAAGAAGAGAGGGGAGCGGTCCGGGGGGCCTATTTGGAAATTTCAAAAATTCCAGGGACCTCTCAGTAAAGCAAAATTTCCCACTAATCTAAAGGTCTAATAAGGAAATGCCCAAAATAAAAGTTGTAGAGTTTTTCAAACTCTAGAACATTGCTTTAGGGTTCAATTTCAAAAACCCAAAGCTTATAGCTTTACATGTTAAATTTTGAACAAACGTTGTATTTGAATTACTTTTGTCCTTACTGAGGTAGATTTCATGTAATTTTGGACACATTTGTAAGTTTCCATGGAATGTCATGATGACTTGTACTCTTACATTTTGGCCCTTAAGTAAATTTTAAGAATTACTTTTATACTTTAATAATTTTGCATAAAAAGACCCATGTTTTTACATTAATCACATCTTGGTTCCTGTTTTCACATAAAGACCTATTTTTCTTAGGATTTAACATATCTTTTGCACTTTCTTTCCTATAGTGATATAAATTTGACACCTAGTGTCACATTTTTCCTAGGTTTTGATGCTATCTCCCATTCTTACCCAATTATCACTAAAGGACCTATATTTTACAGATTACAATTATACCCCTATTCCTTTGTACTACACACATACACCACAGCAAGCATACGCTTTTCACACTAAAATCTAGTGTCTATATTTCTAATTACCTGAATGTCACAGCTTGATCCCTTCTATGGCATAAACGTAAGAGTTGATATACTCTCGCTGTGGAAGATATAGAATAGTGGCTTTATAATTAGGTGAATCTATCTCAACCGCTCGGGAAGAGATATCTAATGATACGTGATGTCTAGTCATCCAATCCATACCTAGTAGGATATCCATTCCTTCTAGGTTTAACAAAATTAAATCTGTCTTTATCATATTGCTACCCATTTGAATTGGCAAATCTCTACAGATTTGATTTGAAGCAATTTTACCACCAGGAGTCGCTATCATATATATTCCTTTAGTATGATAGAAATCCAAGCCTACTTTTGTTTCAATCTTTGGACTGATAAAGCTATGGGTTGCACCGGAATCAAAAAGTATGACTGCAGGTTGATGGTGTATAGTGAAAGTATCCATCATTATTGGTGCACCCTCAGGAAGTTCGGAAAGAGTCGTGAAATTCACCCTCCCTTGGCGGACTTGTACAGTTTGCTTCTTGTCTCTACCCTTGCTGCTTGGGTTGGAAGTCTACCCTTGGAATGATTTCCTAGGTTGAGGGCAATTTTTCATAAAATGCGATGAACTGCCGCAATTGAAACAACGATTATTGTTGCTTCCCTGGTTGAATTGCAGAAAGTTTGGCCTTAATCCAAACTATTGCTGCTGCTGTTGGGGCTGAGGCACTGGTGGCCTGTTAAATCTAGACTGTTGACGGGGTCTAGCTACCAATCTACCTGACTGATTATTTCGGGGTGGGGCTCGTGGAGATGTATTCTGGACTAACCGATACCGCGGGGGTTGAGCAATCGAGGGGCCAGTGGATATTTTCCGCTTCTTCTCAGCCCGATGGGCTGAAATACAATCTTCCTGAGTAATTGCCATGTTGACCAGCTCATTGAAGGTGTTTGTCTTAACAAGATTCAATCATTCTTTGAGCTTGGTGTTCAGTCCATGATGGAAATGATCTTGCTTATTGGCATCGGTGTTTGCATGATAACCCGCATACTGACACAGGTGATTGAAGTCCTATGCGTACTACATTACGGTGCGGGTTTCCTGGGTAAGAGCTAAAAATTCATTGAGCTTCCGCTCAATGAGCCCTTCAGGAATATGATGTGCCCTAAAGGCGGTTCGAAACTCTTCCCATGTGACTATATGTCCTTCTGGCTGTATGTCACAATAATGATCCCACCAAATGCGAGCAATGCCACGAAGCTGCTGTGTTGCAAAGAGTGCCTTGTTTGCTTCGGAGCATGGTGCGGACAGTAGTGCGAACTTGGACTCAATAGTGTGGAGCCATGCATCCGCATCAAGAGGCTCTTCGGTCTTATGAAAAAGTGGGGGCTGCGTGCTGAAGAAGTCTTGGTAACTAGTAGAGAAAAGTTCATCACGACCTCGTTGTTGATGACGAAACTGGTTCTGCTATGCTTGCACTTGCTGATCAAGGAGTTCAGTCTGTCGTGCCATTACTTCTGCTAGATTTGGTGGTGGTGGTGGCGGTTGTTGGGAACCGCTAGCCTGGTCCATCCTAAAACATTTAGGGGTTCCATGCGTAGCGCCAACCATCTGAAGAATGGAAGATATCCATTAGAAATCACCAATACTTGCTTCCATTTTCAGAAATATACCGCACAAAAATAAAACATATGGAAATGGTGCGACAGATAGATGGCTCAATAGACAACTAGATGGGAAACTCGGGTTATAGATCATAAATTGGTGGCCATTACTATGTTACATCTCAGTAGTCTACCAACTACCACTCAAGCCATGCTTACATATGCCACATATAATACAACAAGTGGCCCTTAAGTTCAACAAGACTGCTCACTCCCTATGTCACATTATACTACACTGAGTGCATCTAGAATGTCGCAACTTTGGAAGAAACTAGAAATCATCGAGGTTGCCCACAGACGAATGGCTGCCGAAAGAAGAACGATTGGGCTGAGGATTAGGTTCGGGATCTCCATGCTCGGAATCAAGATCAGAAACTCCTTCAATCTCTTCCGGGTCTTCTTCTTCCTCTTCACTTTTAGAGTCTTCAGGTGCGACCGGAGGTACTGGCTGTTCATGAAGCATATCAATATGGGTGATGGCGTCGTCAAGCTCAAGAGTAAGATCATGAACTTGCTCTTGTAGAAACTCAATGACAGTGTTGCGCTGAATGATTAATGTATCACTCTCAATGATCTGATCCTCTCGGTGTATAATGGTTTCGTCCCGCTGTGCGGTAACCTCATCTTTAGCAGTGATTGTGGCTTGGAGCTCTTCAATCTGAGTAATCTGCCGGTTAATGTTTCTATGATAACCTTGGGCTATATTTGTCATCTGGCTCATATGGTGGCGCTGAAGTATCTGATAATGATATTGGGCATTCATAAACCTGACTGTAGCACGTAGCATCTCTTCCGTTAAATCTCCCAGTAAATGTCCAAAGTGTGATACTCGAAAAGTCCACTCGGGGTCACGAGAATCTACTGCAGGGAACAAACCAATAGGATACCCGTCAACTTCATCTGGATGCTGGTCACAGAAAATGTTGATGGCCTCTAGAGCTGCGGCTTCAAAAGTGTCTGCTAGACAGTGACCAACCACATCAGTCTCGATGGGCTACCACAGGGATTGAGATGGATGCTGGGAAATAGTCATCTTCACTCTGCACCGAGGAACACCCTCTTCACTATACTCCACTCCATCATATTGCGGTGGCTCGGTGTAGCTAAACAACTGAAGTGACTCCCATAAGAGACGTGGAAAACCCTCCCAATGCAAGGCATTGGTATGAGCATGTCCCTCGTGGTCCCAAAAGATCTTCAGAAAATCCGCCATGATTCTGATAATAGCAAAGGCTAAAAATCAGATGGATGATATAGATCTTGAGGATGAAACAATAGATGCCGAGATACTAAACTCTAAGGTTGTCTGTATGACCATTTCCAAACCGCACTTGTGCTAAGCAACACTCTAGATATCCTTAAAACAACAAGCCATTTAATTCATTTACTTTGTTTAATCATGAAATATGCATGCACGTACTACTCGTCCTCACAACCAAAAATAATTGCCAAATATTTTTGGACTTATGTGGTTAATTTCGGTAGCATAGTATATATACGTCTCTCCCTATAATAGCTAGTCGAGAGATCCTATTCGTTCAGAACCTATCAAATCAGGGTTAGCATACCTGTAGAAAAATCATATATATCATGAACCTTTCATGCCAGCACGTCATGAAAGCGTTCCCACACATTACTGTTCACTTATAGAAACAGCATCCGTAAAATTCTCGCCATACAGATGATGTTAACATACGTTACTTTCATAACATATTCACGGGGATACCGTATAAAACAGGGGTATAAACAGCGATCACCATACCCTGTGCCTAACCATATACTCCCAATATAATCAACTTATCGTTGGTATATTGGCAGTATTTCAAGTAAGCCACTGCTTGAGAAACAGCGTTCGGTTCGCATCACCGACAGGAAGGCCAAGCTCTCTCAGTTGGCTCAGGATCCTTACCCTCTTACCTTATCGTCGAATGTGTCGTTACAGAATATAAAGTTGATTATGCTCAAAAGTAAGTCTTTACAGAAATGTAGTGCTGGAAGTTAGAGTAGTACTATAAGCGTACTGTATATATATTAGTAGCTACCTGATAACTCCCATACAAACCCCTAGGGCTTTACGTACTAAGCACAATCTTTAACGAAACCAATGCAATTTTTTACAAAATACCTTGTTGGTTCAGTTTTATACTAAAAACATTTTTAAGGTCAATCATATCTTTGGTGTATACTTGTTAGCTCTGATACCAGCCTATGGCAGAACCGCTTGAATTATTCTGATACAGGCGACATGATCTCAACGCACTTCAAACGGAACAATCCAATGGTTTGTCGGGTAACGTCCCAATGAAACCACCGAATTCCGAATCATCAAGCGTACCTCGCACGAAGGCGAGTCCAGAGATACAATCACCGTCACATTCTTACAACACATTTTTACAACATAGATCCAAATAGTTATTACACACCAGTACTTTAAACCTAACTAAAACAAATTTATACAGGCATTGTTTGAAAACTTCAAGTTTTAACAAACATTATTCAGAGATGGCATTGAAAAGAAAACACGACTACTCGTTGCAAAAGCAGGCACCACACTTAGCCCAAAGCATAGTGTCATTCTGAAGGGTCATTGCCGGCCGGGGACGATCCCATTCCACGGACCAGCCAGGCGGTAAAGTGCAGGGCCATGGGGAACTCGCAACTGAGTCCTCAAATGACATACCTGAAAACCACATTACTAGCAAGGCTGAGTATACTAATACTCAGCAAGGCTTACCCGTCAATTGGGTATACTTAGCCTATAACTAGACCATGAGAGGTTGAAAGGCTTTAGGTTTCTTTTGCTGAAAAGCAACAAAGAGTATATCCTTATTTCCATATTTTAGCTTTCAGATTCTAGTTCAATTAGCCATTCTAAGTGAGCATCTATACTAGACAATCAAGGTAGGTATTAAAGCATACATCAATATTGTTCCATCAATTGTTGCTCTTGTTACTCTATGTGGCAGAAGTATCAAGCAGTCTCATTCACCTCGAGAAATAGACGATTCCTGAACCGAATTTCATAACCTTTCAAGAGATCCTAACTCACACGCTCGGAAACTTTCCTTTCCGGGCAACCATTCCCCTCATATTCCGGGTCGTGGATCAAAACCACCGCAAGCGACTGCAGGACAATACGCATATCCAATGTGCAGGACGTACGTCTACAGCGCGACTGTATAACCGTACTCCTCTCTGCTATGCAGAATGTACTCCCACACATTGGTGCTGTGAACATAAAATAAAAAAATTCGAGTGGTGGGAGATGTCCACTTGCCAGGCCAATCAGATACTAGGTTTACCGCATACCATATTTACGGTATGTGGCTAGTACTTTCAAACACTTGACCACTACTACCACACACTGTGGCCTTATCAAATTGATCAACACAGACGGGGTACCATTCCAAGTCATGGTACTGCACATAACCCCGTCCGTGATCCTTATAGTGATTGCAAAATGGTAAAAAATCAACTCCTATATCGCGCGAGTGACAGGAAATCACTCAATTTCTGCCGGTCCTATTAGCAGAGCATCTACTCGATAAGGACTCGAAAACATTACATAGGTTCCTAGGTTTCATGCAACTAGGGTTTCATAACAACTCCTAGCACTTAATGCACAAGATAGATATATAATAGTATAAGTGCATAATTTAAAATATTAGGTTATGCACCGGGGCTTGCCTTCACTGGTGAGGCTGGGGTCAGGAATGTTAATAATTTCCGAACTTTGGTTCGGGGCTTCAGTAAGATCCTCGGCGATGTTCTCTTGAGCTTCAAAAATACCCTCGTCGGGTTCCAGGATTAGCTCGTTGGTACCGTCGGCGAGTGTCGTCAAATCTACATGATATGCAATTATTTGAAGCAAATGGTTATTATTTTGTTTTTACGATAAAGTTGTAATCCAACAAGAAAACATTCAATTCATCACATCCAGACTTAACTAATTTGTACAAACAATAAAAAGATTTGAAAAAGGATAAACTTAAGTTAAGTTTCTGGTGTAGAAACTTTATTCCAAACGGCTATTGGTGAAGGTTATTACAGAGTTGATCGAATCTATTTCAAAGCATGCCTTTCAGACAGCTTATCTAGTTGATTGGGGTATGCATTGGCTGTGATTTTTCTTCAGCAAAAGTAGTCATAGAGGTGTACCGATCGACATGTAGTCGATGGGCTTGTGGCCGATGGGTGTGTAGCTGACAGGCGTGTATTTTACAAATAAGACCCTAGAAAGAAATAGAGGCCTGCATTTTGGTCCCTAATCGACTTGAACATAAGAAGTCAAGCGGTGGCGAATTAAAATCCAGCGAGAAGGCTCACTAGAGGCGAGAGAAAAGTGGGGAAAAAGGTTCACGAGCTCACAGCGGACTTGGGGTGGTTGGAATCGTAGAAGGGAAGCTCGGAGGCGGCGGTTCGACTAGAAATAGAGCCAGCATGGTGAGGTTCCGAGGGCGGCGATGGTGGTCCAGTGACTGGAGTGCAGAAAGGCTAAGGAAAATCGGTCAGGGAGCTTCGGTGTGGAGATGTGGTGCTGATGGTGCTCTTGGCGAGGAAGAACAAGGGGTGGAACTTCTGTTTGACTAGAAATTGGACAGCGGCGGAGAGTGAGATTCGTCGGCGCAGTGTTCTGGGCTGCGCGTGCACGGAAGAAGGAAGAAGAGTGGATCAGGAAGAGGCAATGAGATGCGGCGGTGCTGGTGGAGCACGAACTTGGAGAGGAGGAGTGGCGGAGGCGGCTGACGGCGGTGGACAGTGGAGCTCCGGCGAAGTAGTCGAGCGGGGAGAAGAACAGGAATGAGATGCGCGCGAGGGGACAGAAGAAAGAAGAAGTTCACTGGGCGCGTCCTCGAGCTAAAAAGAGGTGCGTGGGCGGGCGGCAAGCAGCTGCTGGCGGTCGATGGCGCGCGTGGTGGCTCTGGTGGGCGGCGGCGCGACGCGTCCGCGCGAGGAGGAGCCAGTGGGGTTGTTTAAGCGGCGGGCGGGCTAGCTGGGGGCCATGTGGCGCAGGAAGAGCGGCGAGGGGGCAGCTGGCGGTCAGGGAAAACGCCAGCGATGGGTGGTGGGCGGCGCTGCAGAGAAACAGAGAGGGAAAGCAGGAGGAAGAAGATGAGGACCTATTCATAATTTTTGCAAAAGTTCAAGGAGTTCACTATAAAGTAAAATTTTCTTCCAAACTATAGCTCTAATGAAAATATGCCCAAAGTCAAAAGTGTAGAGCTTAAAAAGTTCTACCACTTTGCTTTAAGGTCCAACTTTAAAATAGTTAGGGTTTTGAAATTATTTTTAAAACCAACAAATCATTCAATTTCAACTAAAACAAAAATAAGTTTTACCTTTTTACTGAAGCCTTGAAGTATTTACACTTCTTACAGTGGGTAAAAAGTGAAAACTCATGTTTGCAAATCAACCCTTCATATATTTTGAAATTACCTTCCATTTGTACATAATTTACAAAAAGCACCCTAATTTTTCCAATATTACAAAAATACCCTTTAACGTATTTTTAAGTTTTTAAAGGCATCCATCAAAACAAACACACACTTCGCACTAACAAGCACAACTTTCTACTAGAAATTAATGTGCCTAGCTTCTAAGTACTGAAATGTCACACAATGCACAACCTTCATTAATTCTTTTTGGGGGCATGGAGTCGGCCTCCCTTTGTGTAGGTTTCCATCATCTCGACCCATCCTCTCTCACCGTGCTCACATTCCTAATCATATCCTACACGTATGTGTTGGCGCCGCGTTGGTCATGGTAGGTTGTGGAGCTCGGGGATGAGCTTTGGAAGATGGCACCAACGACCTATACTGACCCCTAGTCCCAAACTCACCAACCACGGAGATGGATATTGTTGGCGCTGACTAAAGTTGGGGAAGAAGTATCCCTTGAGATGAAGATAATGGATGCATGGGGGGAATAGGGAGAATTACAGTGGGGGCTAGTGGAGTGACACTGGACACTGCCCATGAAAGCAGTAGCAACTTCTGCCATTGGGGGGGGGGGGTGCCTCACTGTGGTGTCATGTGTACATATGCCCTTTCTTTCCCACTCCTATGAAGCACCCTTATAAAATTGCAGATTTAGCCCCCATGGCACAGAGCCATGTACGAACTTCAAGATTCAGTCTCAATAAGGGGAGGATGGAGTTATCGATGAAGATGAGGTCCATGCCACACTCAAGAAATTCCTGAACAACTCCGTACTATCACTACTAGAAATTATCTCAATAAAGGAATAGTAGCCTGTTTATACCGGCATGTAGCCACCTAGCTGTGATCGAAGGTCAACAGAAATTGTCGACATCTACAGGTGCAAAAGCGATTGTATATAGAAAATGCTTATTGTTGGCGGCCACCTAGGGTAATTGTGGGCAAGATTCCTTCATAAAAAACTAGAACAAAAATATGTAACACATTTTTTTTAGCTATTCCACTGCATGCAGTCGCAAGCCACAAGTTACACAATTTTTTACGTGAAATATATGTGTGAGAGGGTTAGGCTTCTCGTGAAATCCCTTTCGCACTATCACTCCTTGTAGTCCCACTCCCACAACAAAGTTGTTGCTGATGGCAATTGGATAGCCGCATCCTTATGTCATCCACCTCTATGAGATCCATAGAACTATGTTGTATTACTTTTCACTCGAAGCCCATTAGGATGCGAAAACAATTGCCACAATGCTCAAAACTAGTTTTCTAGATCGAAACATTGTAGTAGTTGTTTCGGCATCCAAACAACTTTAATGAAAAGGTAATGTTCTAGAAATATGTAAATCTCTGAGAGGATACAACTTTTTATATTAATTTCATATTAATCCAGGCACATAGAAAAATGTTACAATTTTTTAAGGATATATTACCCAGTAGAAAGTAAAATTGCATGATCTGAAGGGACAGAGGTAAGCCAGTAACTTGTTAGCAATAGTGGTCCTCTAGTCTGTAATTGTTAAATCTGTGCCCCTCAATGGGAGATTATTATATACTTGCCCATAAATGGAAGGTTATTATAAATTCTACCATTGAGAGAGCCGGAAATATAGATATCCCATTGAAAGGTGTCACACACTAAAATATTTAATTTTAGGATGTGAATGTCTTTTGCAATATGTTCATCTATCAATAGGATTTTCCGAGAATTTTAAAGATTTTTCTGGCAATTATTCTATTTATCCTAGAGTTAGATCCATTTTTATTTGGAAGGCTCTGAAATTTTTTTTATAAGTCCCAAATATTTTATTTGTAATCCTCGTGTCCCAAATTATCTCCAGAGTTTTCCTCGGACTTTTTGGGATTCTTCTGGATATATTTTTCGTGGTTTAAAATATTTATCTCGACTCTTCTAGATTTATTTTAAGTTTAAAAATATCTTCTGGAAAATATTTCTATTTTGATATCAAATTCTCATCGTAGTCGGACCGAGCCGTATCTTTATTGTACATCCTTTTAATCTTGTCCTCTCCGAACCCTTAAGATGCCCCATCGAACTCCCGATTCTCTAACCCTTCTCCCCAATCAAGTCATGCTTGAAAACGATGCCTCATAGCTCGTCTTCAGTATTTTTCCGATGAAGTTTGATCATGTTCTCGAATAGCCCGTTCGTGTTCAACCAGCTCTTTCAAACCATTTTCATGTTCGGCCCTCACCCGAACCTATTTTGGCCCTTAACCGAACACGCTCGGCCATTCTCGCTAACTTTTTCCGTTACCTCTGTGACAGTTCATGTATTTGTAAATTAGACATATAATTTATTAGTGTGAAGTATGTATTTGTTAGTGTAAAGTTTGTGTATGTTTGTGTGAAGTTTTTGAAAATTTAAAGTGCAAGTAAAAAGGGTATTTTTGTAATTACAGAAAAACCTAGGGTTGTTTTTACAAAATGTATTTGGATAGGAGGTAATTTCGAAATAAGTGGAGGGTGGGTTTTGCAAACATGATTTTCTTATTTTATCCCCTGTAAAAATTATGTATTTATCCAAAAGTTTCAGTTGAAATGTGTATGTTGAAATGTGTAAAAATTTTGGGTAAAGTTGTGAAAATAAGGGTATTTATGTAATTTTGTAAAAATACAAGTCCTTTTATGCAAGTATTTGATTTACAAAAGTAACTTTCAAAATTACTCAGGACTAAAGTGTAAAAGGTGCAAGTCATCATGACAGGTCTATCATTATGACGAGTCTATCCCGTCATTATGACGTGTTATAAATGCTTGCATTTAGGTCCTGAATTTTATAAAGTTACGCTCTTTAGGACAAAGTAACTTAAATCCAACTTTTGTTCAAAACTTCACGTGTAAAGATATAAGTTTTGAGTTTTTGAACTTGGGCTCTAAAGCAAAGTTATAGAGTTTGAAAAACTCTCCAACTTTCGTTTTGGGCATTTCTTCATTAGGGTTTTAGATTAATGTGAAATTTATTCTTTACAGAAAGGTCCCTGTAGTTTTCTAAATTTACGCATAAGTCCTTGGGAGAACTCCACTTCCCTTTCTCCTCTATTTCTCTTCTCCCTGGCGCCTTCTTTCCTTTTTCCCACCGTTGGCTTCTCCTTCTCTGGCTTCCAACCTTATCCACCCTCTCGCTCCCCCTCTCTCTCTCTCTCTCTCTCTCCCCTTCTCTCCAGGCGGCGGCACAGCTCCAGGCGCGGCTCGGGGCTGGTACGCGCACAGGGTGGCGCGCGGTAGCGCGCTGGGCGAGCGGTCCCATGCGGGGCACGGGCTCAGGCGCGGCGCGCGGCTCGGCTGGCGGGGGCGAGCGAGCGCGGCACCAGGCGGCGCGCAGGTGCGGAGCCGAGCGAGCGGCTCGGGTGCGGCGGCTCGAGCGCGCGGGCAGCGACAGGCGCAGGCGCTGGGTTGCGGGGTGCGTGCGCGGGCGTGGAGGCGCGCGGGCGAGCGACAGCACGCGCGACGCGGGGCAGCTCGGGCCACGGCGTGCGGGGTGGACACGGCCCGGGCAGAGGCTGGCGCAGCGCGGTGCGGCTCCAGGCAGGCGCGGCTCCATGCGGGAGCGGGCAGAGCCGGGCTCGGGTAGAACGCGCGCGGGCGCTAGCGCGGGAGCAGGCGCGCATGAGTGCGTGACGTTGGCGGCAGGATGGAGCGCGCAAGCGAGCGCGGTGCAGGGCGGCCACGAACGGCTGGCGGAGCGCGCAGGAGCGTGTGCGGGCAACGCGTGCGCTGGAACAGGAGCAGGCGCAAGCGCGAGCAGGAGCGGCTGTGGCTCGGGCACGGGAACTGGCAGCGCAGGAATTGAAAGCCTGTCAGTGCTCGGGGCTCGGTGGGCTCAGCCAGAAGGTGGAAGCACCGCCGGAGGTGTCGGCGATGGCGCAGGAGCGGAGCTCAGGGCTCGCGATGCCGCGGCGTGACGAATTGGCGCGGACCCACACGGGGAAAACAATGGAACCGCGTGTGAAGGACGTCGGAGACCGTTGAGGAGGAAGCCGCGGACGAAGTCAAGCGGCACTGCAAACTGCTCGTGGAGAATGGAGGTGGCCTGGCGAGGACGGCAGCGGAAGGTGTGATCCTGATGCAGGCAGGCCTCGGTCCTCGCGGAGGCGGAGGAGCGGTTATGGCATGGCGAGCCGGAAGGAAAGGCGGCGAAGCAAAGGCGGAGGTCCGGGCGGAATTGGACAGGCGCGTCCGCGGATGTGAGCGAGAGTGTTCTACCGGTGGCCGACTCGGCTCGTTTCCGCAGGCGTGAGCGCGTGCAAGGCAACCGGCCACGCGCGAGCAAGTTGAGGGCCAGCGATATGAAAGCAGAATGGGAGCGGTGGCTCTACGGGTGGCTGCGCAAGCATGCCGGCAGTGCACGCACCGGAACAGTCAGGTTGAGGAGGGTTTCTTCGTGTGCGAGCAGGAACGTTCGACCGGCCATGCTTTAGCAACACACGTGCGAGAGTGAAGGAAGTTCAACCCGTGAGTAGGAAAACCCTGAGGTTCGCGGAGGAGTTGGCATAGCGAACCGATCCGGCTCCATCGTCTCGTCCCATAAGTTCACGACATCCAGCAGTTTCTATTCCTCATCGATCGCTCGAGCGAGACCACAACACCTCGAGGAGACTCCTGAACCCCCATTGAGTTTCTTCGATCCCTGTGTGCCAGAACATCATCGCCGTGGCAAAGTCGACTGTTGTCGCCACGGATCACCGTGAGGAATATTCCTCCGGCCATTCTCCACCCACTACAATTTCCGGCAAGCTTCTTCGTCACCCACGAAATCACGACATCGTCGAGCACATCTCATCGTCAATCTTGTTCATCGCAGGAATTCACTTTCCGCCCATTCTTCTCCATGACCAAAGTTACCCCAAGGTTTGCCCTGATTCACTGAATCTTCTTAATGCCGGCGACTCCTTTGCCGGAATATCGTCGTTATCTTCTTGTTCTCTGTTTTAACCGACCAGGGACTTAATTGCTTTGATTTAGAAAGTTCTAGGGCGTTCTTTGTAAAATTTCCAGAACTTTCTTTATTTCAAATCAATAAACTTCTACATTATATAGAAATTTGTAAGAAGTTCATAAAGATGCAAAATCAGTTTTGTTTGAATCCTTAGGTCAAAATCTATAAGTTTTATGTTGTGATCTTGAGTTGAAAGTCTTTGATTTGTGGTCTAGGTTAAATATTAGGGAATGAGTGCTTTATTCGTACTTTATATTTTGTGCATGTGTTATAGCTGAAAAGTAACTATAGAATGTATGTTTCAAGTGGGGATGTGTGACAGTTAGTTAATCCTATCACCCTAGTGCTCATATCCCTACCATCAAGACATTGTCCTCGTCTTGATTGCCGTTTCCTTAAGGTTCTTTTCATATAGGGATCTTTGTTAGTCCGTGTGTATCTGCTGCTTAGCCAATACCTCTCTACAACTATGCTTCAACGTCGGCTATTAGTTCAGCCGCTAAGCATTCGTTTCAATTGAATCTATAATATTTCTGTGTAACAGCTGTCAGCTGATGCGTTTCTTTAATATGCTTCTACCATCAGCTGGTTAGCTGATACGGTTGTTATCTTTCTAATATCGGCTACTGCCGATACAATTCTTTTGTTCTGTCCTACATCGGCTGCACATAGTCAATGTATCGAAGATGCACACACAATCTTAGAATTCTTGTTATCGGCTGATCCAAGCCGATTCTAGTTATTTTCCATATCGATCAAATGTGGTCGATCAATCCTTAGTTTTCCTATCCTTATCCACACACTTCTATCAGTCGATTTATTGACTGAGAGATCGACTATATATCTATCGGTCATACACCCTTAACCATACTCCAATCGCCTGTACGTCACTCAATTGTTGTGCTGACGTAATCGAACCGATGCAACCGCACCTAGTTACCTGAGATAACACTTAAGCACATCTCAGTTCAGACACAACTGCTTTAGGAATCACCCCTCTGCTAATGTAATCAATGCTTTCATCGATCAATTAGGGAACCGATGCACCTTTCTATCGGCTAAACCCCTATTGTTTCCAATCGACTCTGCTGTAGTATTCAACAAATAGTCCATCTTAATTAGTTGTTTCCCTAGAGCTCTATCTAAGTTTAATTTAGATCTTTTTGATTGTTATGTGAGTAGTATGTTAAATGAGTGTTAGATTGCAACTTTATTGTGAAGTAAGATAATTTTATATGCACACTGTGAATGTAATGTTGCATTGCATGTAGATACGACTACTTCCACAACGGTACCTACAAGATCTCCCAGGAGTCTACGGAGGACTTTTCCTGAAGACCAATAAACATCACCAAGGGATTATCTGAAGCCCCGAACCAAGTTCGGAAGATAACAATACTAACATCCCTGACTTGAGCCCCACCAGTAAAGGCAAGCCCCGATGCATATCCCAATATTTCAAATTGTTACCATTTCACTTATATATTATATATCTTGCATTACGTCTAGGAGTTGAAATGGAACCCTAGTTGCATATGTGTTGCTCCCGAGTCCTTATCGTTTAGATGCTCTGCTAAATAGGACCGGTAAAAGTCAGGTGATTTCCTGTCACTCGCGCGATATAGGAGTTGCTTGTTTACAGTTCTGCAATCACTATAAGGATGATGGACAGGGTCGTGTGTTGTATCATGACATGAAGGTTTACCCTGTCTGTTTTGTTAAAAGTGGTTAAGGCCGAACCATGTGGTAGTGGTGGCTAAGCGTTTGAAAGTACTAACCACATACCGCGAAATATGGTAAGTGGTAAGCCTAGTAACCCATCGGCCCGGCAAGTGGACATACTGACCACCACATGTATTTGGTTCTTTTGGTTACTTGATTCGACGTGTGGGAATATGTGTTGCAAGGGCAACCAGGAGTACGGGTTTTGTAGTCGCGCTACAGACGTACGTCCTGCACACATTGGGTGTGCGTATGGTTCTGCAGTCGCTTGTGGTGGCCCTGTCCACGACCCGGAATGAAAGCCAAACGGTTGCTTCGGAACGATCTTTGGATGTTCCAGGCGTGTGTGTTAGGTTTACCTTGCAAGGTTGAATTTCGATTCAGGAATCGTCCGCCTCTCACGATGAATGAGACTGCTTATCCCTTCTGCCACATCGAGTAAAAAATGTAATTGTTGATGGAATAATCTTGATGGATGATAATCTATATCTTGTTTGTTTAGTATAGGTGCTTACCTAGAATGGCTAATCAAGCTAGAATCTGAAAGCTAAAACTTGAAAGTAAGTTATACTCTTTGTTGCTTTTCAGCTGAAAATAAACCCAGAACCTTTACAATGCCTTCATGAGTCTAGTTACGGGCTATAGTATACCCAATCCCGGGTAAGCCTTGCTGAGTATTAGTATACTCAGTCTTGCTAGTTATATGTTTTTCAGGTAAAATCTTTGAAGACCCTACTCTTCCCCTGTCTTGGCCCTGTGCTCTTCCAGATGATTGGTCCGTGGAATTGGATCCGTCCCCGGCCAACTCTGATGACCCTGAGTGATGTCGTGCCTGGGCTTAGCATGGCATTCGTCTTGACGACGTGTTGTTAATCATCGCGTATGTTTTCCGCTGCCAAAAACCCTAACTTTAACAGTTTGTAATGTTTTCTCTAAACTTGAAACTTCGTACTGCTTTTAGAAACTCTTATAATGTAATTCCCTGTGATGTAAAATATGATGGTGACTGTATCTTTGGACTCACCTTCGTGTGAGGTAACCTTATTGATCATGTATTTAGTGGTTTATCGGGACGTTACCCGACAGGCCAAGGGATTATACCGTTTGAAGCACGTTGGAGCCCTCAGGAATGGACTCGCGTACTTGAGCCGGTATAATTCGATTTGGTTCTGCCATAACCTCTTCCTTCCTCTCTTTGTTCGCTAACTTGTGGGGCCCGCTGGTCAGCCCAATCTCGTCTCCTGTGGGCAATCCGGACTTAAGAACAAGTCCCAGCCCGATGCGCCTCCTCGTCCCTACTTGCCAAATCACAGGTCTCCACCTTCCTATAAATCCTGCGAACTCCCTTTTCTCCCTGTGCCCTAGGCCTCCACCACGAACTCCTGTTCCCCTGTTGCCTCTCTTTCCATTCCCCTGCGTGGCCCCTGCTGTTGGTGCCGCATCTCCTCCTCGTCTTACCAGCCTCTCCTCTCACATCCCTGCTACTGCAGCCAGCACCACCGTCACCGTCCTCCTTCTCCCTCGCGTCACGCCCGTGCTGCCTGCGCCCCTGCAGCACGCGCAACTAGGAGCGCCAGAACCCCCCCCCCCCCGGCGCTGCCCCTTCTCCTGTGCAATGCCACGGCCCCACAACGCCGTCGCCCCCCTGCGCGCCTTGCACTGCTACGTCGTGCTTCCTGCAGCCGGCGCCGTCGTCACGCCCTTATCCCCCTGGCCATGTGCGCCCTGCCCTACCCTTCCTCCTCCTGCGCACCTGCAACACCGCCGCCGCCAGGAAAGATGACGAGCAGAGCCGCCATCGCCGTGTACCACCTGCAGCGCCGCCGTTCCCCCACGCCTAGCCCGAGTACCTGCAGTCCCTGCGCCTCGCCTTTCCCCTGTGCGCCGCCCTCACTCCTGCACCGCCCCTGATCCCCTATAGGCGCCGCCACGAACAGAAACAGAGCCGTTGCTCAAAACAGACCACCGCCACCCTCTTCTCAGGTAAAATTCGACCACCATGATGCATCTCCACGGTAAGTAAGGTATGGAATCGAATCCCCTCATCATCCTCTTTCATTTGCCCTGCTTCTCGCACTCTCCCATGCCCAGAATCGCCGCGAATTTAAGGAACAGTGGCCGCCGGTCACCATGGATGTGTGCCGAAGCTTTTTGCAGATAATTTCATGGAGCTTCTATTGGTGTTGGTTTCAGGTCCAAACTCCTTCTGAGTCGTCGGAAATTGTCCGAGGAAGTTGGCGTCCAGATTCTGTTCCGGTGCTGCGACATCGTATTTTGGCCTTTGGGCCGTGTATCTTTGTTGAGCCCATTAGGGGCGCGTCCAGGGGTAAGCCACGCCCCTATTCCCTATATCTCAGTAGCCGCCACCCTCATTAGGGTTTGGGGTTTTGCTTTAGATCAATCTGTCTTGAACAGTCGCCGTCTTTCGGTTTGTAGAACCCCAACTTTCGAGCTTCATCATTCATCTGCAGTTGTCACTTCAATTTGAGTGCTGCGTTTCTTTCGAGTTCTTGCTTGTGTTCTTCGTTTCGCAGGCAGGGATTAGCCTTCTCGGCGAGGTCAACCAGATTGTGACTACGGTTGATAACCAGAGGAGTTGTGGTGCTAAGATTGCGGGGTTCGAGTTGCTGACTTGAAGCCGGATCGGTGTGTCGCACTCCGACCAAAACGAGTTTTCCTTCACCTGACGGAAGATCGGGCACCCCCGTTCATATCAAGTGGTATCAGAGACTCAGGTATTCCCGTCAGGCTTACCCCAGTTTAGTTTGTTCCATCGTCCTATAACTCCTAGGATAACACTTAAGCACATCTCAGTTAAAACACAGCTGCTTTAGGAATCACCCCTCTATTAGAATGATCGATGCTTTCATCGATCAATTAGGAACCCGATACACCTTTCAATCAGCTACCCAGACCAAAGTACACAACCCTAGGTCAGTAAGATAGCACAGTAGACAGTTCCCTCCTTTGCCGATTCTATCGGCTAAAACCCTGTTGTTTCCAATCGACTCTGTCGTAGTCTTCAACAAATAGCCGATCTTAATTAGTTGTCCACCTAAAGCTATATCTAAGTTTAGTTTCAGATCTTTTTGGTTATTATGTGAGTAGTGTTTTAAATGAGTGTTGGATTGCAACTTTATTGTGAAGTGAGATAGTTTTATGTGCACACTTTGAATGTAATGTTGCATTACATGTAAACATGACTACTTCCGCAAACGGTACCTACGAGATCTCTTAGAAGTTTGTAGAGGATGTTTCTGAAGACCAAGTGAACGTCACCAAGGGATTATCGGAAGCCCCGAACCAAAATCGGAAGATCTTAACTTTACTGACTCCAGCCCCACCAATAAAGGCAAGCCCCGGTGCATAACCCAGTATTTCAAATTACTACATTATGCAATTCTATACCCATATATTATATCTTGCATTAGGTCTATGAGTTGAGATGAAACCCTAGTTGCATTTTCCCAGGAACCAATGTACTGAATACTAGAACTTGAGTCCGACTAGCTGCTATGCTAATAGGACCGGTAGAAGTCGGGTGATTTCCTATCACTCGCGCGATATAGGAGTTGTAATGTTTACATTACTGTAATCACTATAAGGATGACGGACGGGGTTATGTGCAGTATCATGGAAAGGAATGATACCCCGTCTGTGTTGTTAAATTGGTTAAGGTCGTGGTGTGTGCCGATCGGGGTTAAGCGTTTGAAAGTACTAACCACATGCCGTGAAATATGGTAAGCGGTAAGCCTAGTAGCCAATCGGCCCGAGGAGTGGACATACCTCCCACCACTCGTCTTGCTTCTTATGGTTACTTATGTTCAACATGTGGGAATACGTGTTGCAAGGGCAACCAGGAGTACGGGTTTTGTAGTCGCGCTACAGACGTACGTCCTGCACTTTGGAAGTGCGTATGGTCCTGCAGTCGCTTGTGGTGGCTCTGATCCATGAGTCGGAATGAAAGGCAAACAGTTGCTTCGGAACGACCCTTTGGTGTTCCAAGCGTGTGAGTTAGGTTTACCTTGCAAGGTTAAATTCGATTCAGAATCGTCCGCTTCTCACGATGATTGAGACTGCTTGATCCCTTTATCACACAGAGTAACAAGAGCAACTATATGATGAATAATACTGATGGTTGAGATAAAGAGCTCTACCTTGCTTGCTTAGTTATAAGTGTTTATCTAGAATGGATAATCACATAGAACTTGAAAGCTAAAAGTTGAAAATAAGGATCTACTCTTAGTTGCTTTTCAGCTGAAACTAAACCCAGAGCTATTATAAACCTTCATAAGTCTAGTTACATGGCTATGTATACCATGAACGGGTAAGCCTTGCTGAGTATTAGTATACTCAGTCTTGCTAGCTTTATGTTTTTCAGGTAAAGTCTTTGAAGACCCTACTCTTCCCTTGCCTTGGCCCTGTGCTCTTTCAGAAGGTTGGTCCGTGGAATGGGATCCGTCCCCGACCAACATTGGTGATACCGAGTGATGTCGTGCCCGGGCTTAGCATGACATCCGTCTTGACGACAAGCTGTAGATCATCGCGTATGTTTTTCGCTACCAAAGACCATAGTTTTAACAGTTTGTAATCTTTTCTCTAAATTTGAAACTTCATACTGCTTTAAGAAACTCTTGTATTGTAATTTCCTGTGATGTAAAACATGATGGTGACTGTATCTCTGGAATCACCTTCGTGTGAGGTAACCTTATTTGATCCTGTGTATCGATGGTTTATCGGGACGTTACCCGACAGGCCAAGGGATTATACCGTTTGAAGCACGTTGGAGCCCTCGGGAGTGGACTCACGTACTTGAACTGGTATAATTCAGGTTGGTTCTGCCACACGGTGGCTTGGCAAAGTGTCCATGTAACAAGTGTCAAAATTTTTCTCGTCAAGTCAAGATTGATATGGTACGAGCATGGGGAGTCACAGGAGCATGAGGCATACAACCTAGTTGATAGCTTTGCGGAAAATGAAGATAGGATGGATGCAATGATGGATGATTTTGTCGAGCAGGTTGAGAATTCTACTGAGGTCCCAAAATATTTTGGTTTGCTTGTATCATCAAAAGAACCATTAAATGGGGTCACTACTTTATCACAGCTTGCAGCTGTGACACGGTTAATGGCTATTAAGTTGAAGTACAACTTTTCAGTAAGTTGTTACAATGATATTGTTGACTTAATATTGGACATGCTTCCGAAACTTCACAAGTTTCCGAAAGACTTTTACCACTCAAAGAAGTTGTTAGCTGGTTTAGGGATGCTGTATCAAAAAATCCATGTGTGTAAGAACAATTGCATGTTATTTTGAAAGAAAAATGAAAATCTCAACTACTGTTCATTTTGTAAGAAGTGCAGATACAAGAAGGTGGTGAACAAAGATGGAAGTGTGCAGATAACAAGTGTGCCTGTTAAGGTGTTATGGTACCTACCTTTGAAACCAAGGCTTCAAAGGTTGTAGCTATCTCAGAAGACTGCAAAACATATGAGATGGCACAAAGAGGGAATTCGTAATAATACAGGATGCATGAGTCATCCATCTAATGGTACAGCTTGGAAGGCCCTCGATCATTATGATCCAAGTTTTGCAAGAGACCCCCGGAATGTGCATGTTGGGTTGGCCACTGATGGCTTCACTCCCTTTAACTGAAATGCTGCCCCCTACACATGTTGGCCAGTGATTACAAGTCCATACAATCTTCCACCATCATTATGCATGAAGGATGAGTATGTGTTCTTGACTCTCATTATACCTGGGCCTAACAATCCCGATAAGCGTTGGAACATGTTCATGGAACCATTGATTGATGAGCTGCATGACTTGTGGAATGGAGTTAGGACATATGACAGCAGTAGGAAGGAATACTTCAATATGCGGGTAGCATTTCTTTGGTCTATTCATGATTTCCCTGCATATGGAATGTTCTCGGGATGGAGCACGCACGGTTGTCTATGTTGTCCGGTATGCATGGGTGATTGTCGGAGGATTTCTCCAGCCTGGTAGCCGAGTGCACCCACCTAATCCTAGGTTAGGATGAGTTTGGGACTAGTCAAGGAATGCTCGGTCTAGAGGCATATGAACAAGATTTAGCACACACGGGTTTAGAGTGGTTCAGGCCACCGGAGCGTAATACCCAACGACCACTGTGTGTTGTATTGCTTGTGAGTTTGTGAAACTTTCTGAGAGTCTATGAAAACTTGTGTTCTAACGTGCACGCTCTTCCTTTTATAGGCTCAAGGGGAGCACGTACACAGAGCGGGGCCCCGACAAGCGGACCCGATGACATATTAAATAACGTACACATTGGAGCCTTAAATGTCTCAGATCCTGAGATCTTCCTCATCAGCCTCCGTGTGTATCCTCCGTCTGAATATGGTCTTGTGCCATCCTGTTAGCATAGGGTCTGCTGCCGCTGACATGCGTAGAGGGTGTGGTGCTGTCGATGTAGAGTCAGCTCCTGCTGATAGGCAAAGGGGCTATACTGACCTGCCGTGCTGTAGCCTTTGCGCACTGTAGCAGCACACGTTGTGGCCTTCCTGCAGCAGGTCATAATAACTCTTTGCCCACACGCGTGGCACTGTGATGTGACCATACATCCCTCGCCCATGCAAGCGGCGCTGTGACGTGACGCACCACCTCGGTAACTAGCGGGCTTACCGTGATGTCACCCATACCTGCCCAACGTGTCAGAGGGCAGTCCATGCCCTGTCCTGAGCGTGCGCACCCCACCACCCGCATTTAATGCGGTAGTTGGGCTGGCTTCTCGCAGAAGGCTGGAATCCACCAGACACGTGGCGGTGCTGATTTAGCCGCCGCTTCCTCAGGGGCACGTGGCGGCACCAGACCTCCTCCCAGGTGGGATGGGAGGTCCGGGCCCCCCTAGCTGGCCCAGGCGCTCAGGCCCCCTGGGGGTCCGGCTTCCACATGTGGGGGCCCAAGACCATCCCGCGGTGATCCGGGCCCGCGGTAGCTGTTCCTGAGCATTTTGTCCTTGCGGGCACGTGGAGGCACCGAACTTGCTAGTACGTGGGGGAAGGTCCGGAGATCGTGCCCCCAGTTGTCAGGCCCGGGCCTTACGCCCTGTCACCGAGAAGCTTAGTGTGAGGTTACGGATAACCTCGCACCCCTCGGGCTAGATACACTAGTAGGAGGTACCCCTATCTGTATGTACCAAAAGATTCCCCCAGCCCACCTCGGGTGAGATACGAACCCGCAGGTGGGGCCATAATCTTGTGTTGCGCTGGGCGGACTGGTTGCTCCCATTGTGAAGGGGCAAGAAGGACTTTCCCCTCCAGCGAGATCTCCGAGGTGTCGCCCATTGCCCGCGTGCGGCGCGCCTGACGGTTCAGCTTCCGTCTTATCCGTGCACGTCCCGCTGTACTGCGGTTCACATTCCACCTTTTCTTCCTGCCTCCAGCGACGTTGCCTATGACTGGCGGGCCCGGGCCCACCGGTCATAGGGGGTAAGAGGCGGGTGCTTGGTGCGATCGACTCTTCGGGTTCCCACCGACCGCTGTGGAGTTCAGAGGGGGAACAACCTTATTAAAGGCATGCGCCACAAGGATTGGCTACCCTTTTGCACTTGCCTTCTCCAGACGCTGTTGCGCCCTTTCATCTTCTCTCGCACCATTGCGATTTGCTCTTTTCGCCCGGAGCTTTCTTCCCTTCCTGCCTCCGCACGATCCTTGCCCTCGCATCTGCGGAAATCTCCACCATGTCTCCTCTCAGTCATCCCCGCCGCTTCCAGCGACAAGAATAGCTCAACTTGGTGCGCCACCTCCTTGGTTGGACTGCGCTGGAACATGCCGGGAAGATTCGGGCAGGTTCGAGTTCCCTCAACGACCTGGTCGCGGGGGAATTCGTCCTCTTCAACTCGTACATCACCTGCGGGCTAGCCCCTCTGATCTCCTCCTTCTTCCTTTTGCTTCTAGAGGAATTCGGGCTTCACCTACAGCACCTCACCCCCCACTCCATCCTCCTCGTGTCGGTGTTCATCCAGTTCATGGAGATGTTTGTGGGAGTTCGCCCCTGCGTCACCATCTTCAAGCATTTCTACGCCCTCGTCGGGTCTGGGAGGAGCAGGTGCGCCATCGGTGCCTACTACTTCCAGCTGCGGCATGGGATGTCCAGCTCCTACATCAGCACCTTCTCCAGCACCAAGTGGGAGGACTGGCGCACGGACTGGGTCATCGCCATGACCGACGCCAACGACCACCTCGAGCTGCCGACCGGAGGGCCCCTCCTCGACCGCAATAGCTGGAAAGCCAGGCCATCCCTACTGGCAGAGCTTGACCCAGTACTAGATCGGGTCAAGGTTCTGGTGAGGGGCGGCCTTACATCAATGATGGTGCTGGGTGACTTCCTGAGGCGCCGCATCGCTCCCCTACAACAGCGATCCAAGATAGCCTGCATGTTCACCGGAGTGAACGATTGCAGCAGGATCGAGAGCGGGCCAGGCATGGATCTGTCCGATGCGGAGCTGGAGGTCTTGATCCGGGGGATGACTGGCGAGGCGTACGCCCTGGAGCTACTAGTGCTCCCGAGGGGGATCAAGGCTCTGTGTGAAGACCAGGGGATGCGGATGGCGATCTTGGTGTCACTGCCTACCCTCGACGACGGTGGCCTGGCGGTCCGGCAGGTGAGGGGTGACCCAAACCGTAGCATCCGGATCCCTGGCGCCTCGCTCGACAGCCCTCGGCACGCCGATCCAAGCCCCGACCAGTCCAGCCACGGAGCCCCGGCACCCTTCGACAGAGGGAAGGAGCCGGAGGCGGAGCTCTCGGAGCAGCCGGGACTGCGAGGAGTATAGGTCGCAGAGGCTCTACCGTGGTGACGGATACTTTGTGGGGGAGCTGGCCCCCAAGCGCCAGAAGACGACGGAGTTGGGGGGGGGGCAGAGTAGCTCACGGGCTCTGGCATCCCTGCCCCATCGCCAGAAGCAGCCGCAGGGGAGGCCTGAGGAGCCACGGCAGTTTCCACCACAGCAGCGAACACCACCACCGTCGCCTCAGCCCCTGCAGCAGCGCCCAGCGCCACCACCGCCACCACCCCAGCGGCGGCAGCAGGCCCCACCGCCACCACCGCTCCAGCAGCAGCAGCAGGCCCTGGCACCACCACCGGAGACGCCGATGGTGGAGCCGCCCCACCGGTCGCCCGGGGCGCCCGCCTCAGGGAGGAGGCAATCCTCGATCTTCCAGGTGGGAAGGGGGCTGTGGAGCTCCACATGAGTGGTTAATTCCCCTTGTCCTCTCTTTTTTTAATCCTTATCTTGATGATGCTTGCTAGGACTACTCACCCAGCCTCTTCCTCTGCTTCGTTCGACAACACCTCAGCCAGGAGGTTGAAGCGTCCCCTCATCCGAGGTGACTAAATATGATACAAATATCAGTCCCAGGAGGCTGATAACACATTAATTACATCAAATGGTTCATTACCGTACAAACCGTCGAGGTAATGGGCACTGAAGCGCCACTATCAAGAGGGACAACATAAGGACTACAAGCCAAACTAAAGTGCCAATGAAATCTAAGATAACATCAGAGTCTTGCGCCATGGTAAGCTTCCTATGGAGACCCTGAACCACAGGCAAGGTTGGGTGCAGGACGGCGACCTACTCAACGTCTTCAAGAACAAAGTTCGGATCCTCCTCTGTAAAAACTAGGCAAGAGTGAGTACGTACGTACTCAACAAATCCAACCACACCCACGGGGGGGGGGATAATAAAGATCATGCACAGGATATATCAAGGGTAAGGCTAGGGTTCATTTGCGATAAAGCGAGGTTTTACACATGCAAAGGTTCATTTAATAAAAGAGTTTTCTCAAAACATTTCTGTAGTATTCGAATAATAAGTGGGGTTGATCCTACACAAAGGATCCAAGTTTTAATGCTACCGGACTCCACGTCCACAGTAGCTCACGGCACAACTGCCGGACACTTTCAAAATAACTCAAGCCACAAAACCAACCATCCCAAAATGTCTATTGAAGTGACCATGCCGTAACTCGTCCAATACCGTGGACACGACTATTCAAAAAGATTTTACACTCTGCAGAGGTTGTACACTTTACCCACAAGTAGGATACCGCACTACGAACACCTTAGTATCGCTGTGGATCCTAACAAAGCCATTACCCACCTTAGCTGAATCTAACTAGCCAACACGGAAGCAACCATGGGGTTAATGACCTATCAATAAAGTCATAACCGGGACATAACTCACACAGATCATATTCCTTTTCCATGATCTCCTGTTGCTCACCAGCTCTACTTTGGCTAGCAGAACAACTAGTGGAGTTTATGCTAAGCCGTTGCCCACACAACGGTCGAGTGGTGGTACGATAAGTGGGTTAGGCAAGACGACAGCTCAGTTCATCCTTACATTGACAAGATGGACATCTCCCAACCATGCTCAATCACAAAGGTACAAGCTCACCCGTGGCATTTCACACAGGAAACACCGTCCATCTCATCAAATTATATCCTTCTTTTATTTTCCCGAAATCCAATTTTACCTTTTATAACGCTCACACCTTAATTTTCGATAAAGCGCGTCGTGGTCATGATTAAAATATAATAAAGGAAATAAAAGGTCCTAAGCATCTCTTAGCAGTAGTTAACGTCCAGCAGAGCAAACCCTATATAGACATTAATCTAGGTCATCAAGGAATCGTCATAGCAATCAAGGGGTGGCTATCCAACCATATCTTGCAACATTGCATTTTATAAAATAGGCCAATAGGTTGTGTTTATAAAACTGGGATAAATATGCATCAAAGGATGGGATTGGACTTGTCGTCCTCAAAGCCTTCCGGAAGCTCCTCCTCGAGGTACGGGTCTTCGGGCTCCGGCTCGCGGTCTTGCTCCTCCTTGGTCACACCGTCAGCTACAACACACAAACAATCACACAATAAAAACAAAGTTTGCCGACGAGCAAAAAACAAGAGGGAAATAGAGAGCTTCGATTAAAAAAGATAGAGAAGACTATTATATTTATCAGATGTGGATCCTGAGACTTGGAGAGAATATTTGATGCGTGGTGGAGTTTGGAATCGATTCAGAACATAATGTCGTATGAAATGGAGGGCTGCGGACTGCATAAGGAGGAAAGGTGGAGGTGGTTATGCACAAGTCTGTCTTTCTTCTTCCTTGAGACAGAATAGGAGGGGGGGAAACGGTAGGAGGGGGGGTGGCCAGGCCATGGGCGCCGGCCCCCCTGGTGCATGGCAACGCCCGGGGAGGAGGGGAAAACGGAGAGGAGGCCGAGGGGGTCCGATTCCGGCCCTCACCTCGTGCGGAGACGGTCTACGAAGGGCTGTCCACGGAGATGGGTGGTGGCCGGCAATGGTGAGCAGTGGCGGCGAGCTGTAGCGTGAGGTAGAGGAGGGGAGGTGCTGGGGCGGTGTGGGCAGAGTGAGGGGCGGCTTGGGGTCTGATTTATAGGCCGAGAGGAAGAGGGAGATGGCCGGCATGGGAGGGTCACGGGCAGTACAGGAGCCTCGCCATTAATGGCGGCTGGGATGCTCGGAAACAAGGCGCAAGCTACGAGTGCGAGGGGACGGGACAGAGACGGGCCCGCGCAGCAGCGGGCCGCACGCCGGCTTGGCATGCACGGGCAGCAGGCACGCAGCGGCACAGCGAGTAGCAGCGGCCGCAGCGGCCGTGGCGTGACGAGGGCGGCGTGATGCGCATGCATAGCCAGCAACGGAGGCAGCGACGGGTCGTGTGCTGGCCCGCGCGTGGGCGCAAGGAGCGGGCTACAGCTCGAGCAGGCAGTAGGTAGCACAGGGGAGAAAAAGAAAGAGGAAGCCGGCGCAAAAAAAAAAGAGTCTGGGGAAAATTTAGAAGAGAGAAATAAAATGGATTTGAACAAAATATGAGAAAAGAAAAGAGGGGACACGCGCGCGGCACCGACGATCGCGGCCAGGCAGGTGCACGCGGCCGACCGCGACACGATGGTGACGTGACAGGACAGCGGGGCCAGTGGAAAAGGAAAAGGGACGGGCGGCTCGGCGGAAAAAGAGGAAGAGACTGCGCGATGTCGGAATGGCGGAAAATCGGGAGGTGGGCTTCGGGAGATCAAGCAGCGGAAAAGGTTTAAAAGTTTTTTAAACGAGTGATTGGTAATGCAATTTAAATAAGATAAAAATGCGAGCGTTACAAACCTACCCCACTTAAAATGAATCTCGTCCTCGAGATTCGGCTGGCTCCTAAATAGATGGGGAAACTCTTTCTTAAGGGCATCTTCACGTTCCCATGTAGCTTCTTCAACTCCATGTTTGCTCCACTGAACTCTGCAAATCCGTACTTCGGAGTTTCTTGTCCTTTTTCTGATAGTGTCCAGAATCTTGACTGGTACTTCCTGGTACCGAAGATGTGTCTGTAAAGCTATTTCTTCTTTCGGCACACGCTCTTTCTCGGGTACCCTCAGACATCTTTTCAGTTGGGATACATGGAATACTAGGTGTATGTCAGCCATTCTTTCTGGTAGCTCTAGACGGTATGCTACGGCTCCAATTTTCTTCTGTACTCGATATAGTCCAATGTACCGAGGGGCTAGTTTCCCATGTACCTGAAATCTTCGAGTCCCTCGAATAGGTGAAACCTTGAGATAAACGAAGTCTCCTCGATTGAAGCTTACTTCTCGTCTCTTCTTGTCTGAGTAACTCTTCTGTCGAGATTGGGCTGCCTTCAGTTTTTCTCTAATTTCAGCCACTCTTTCTTCTGCTTCCTTTATGAGCGTGGGTCCAACTAGGGCACGCTCTCCAACTTCTGACCACATCAGGGGGGTTCTGCACTTTCTCCCATAGAGAGCTTCAAATGGTGACATGCCCAAGCTTGCTTGATAACTGTTGTTGTACGAAAACTCAGCATAGGGTAAACTTTGTTCCCAATCCTTCCATAAGTAAGGACACATGCTCTTAGCATATCTTCCATAATCTGGTTCACCCTTTCTGTTTGCCCATCGGTCTGCGGGTGATAAGCCGAACTGAAATCCAACTTGGTGCCTATGGCCTTATACAAACTTTTCCAAAACCTAGAGGTGAATTGGATTCCTCTATTCGAAACAATTCTGCTAGGCACACCATGCAGCTTCACTATATTATCCACATAGAGCCGGGCTAGCTTTTCTCCACCATAATTGGTCCGCACGGGTAGGAAGTGAGCAACTTTTGTGAGCCGGTCCACTATCACCCATATGGAGTCATGTCCTCTCTGTGTCCTGGGTAAACCCACTACAAAATCCATTCCTATCTCATCCCATTTCCAAACCAGGATGGGTAAGGGTTGCAGCAATCCTGCTGGCTTCTGATGTTCGGCCTTGATTCTTTAACAAGTATCACAATGGGCGACGAACCGTGCAATGTCCGCCTTCATTCCACTCCACCAATACTTTTGTCTTATATCCACATACATCTTGGTGGATCCTGGGTAGACGGAATATGCCGAGTTGTGAGCCTCATCCATAATAGTCTGCCGAAAGTCTCCTTCCTTGGGTACGCAAATTCTATCTTTGTACCATAAGGTTCCTTTGTCATCCACTCTAAAATCTGGTGCCTTGTTTTCTCCAGTATGCATGCAGATTTTCATCAAGTCCTTGTCTAAACCTTGGGCCTTTCTGATCTTATCCTCCAAAGTGGGTTGAACACTCAGCTTGCGACTGGAACCATGGGTGGTGATGTGCACATTTAATCGTGCCATTTCTTCTTGTAGGTGGGCATCCTTAGGTCCATAAGATTTCCGGCTTAAGGCATCTGCTACCACGTTTGCTTTACCAGGATGGTAATGAATTACCACATTATAATCCTTAACTAGTTCTAACCACCTTCTTTGCCTTAAGTTCAAATCTGGCTAGGTGAAGATGTACTTCAAGCTCTTATGGTCTGTGTAGATCTCACACTTATTCCCAATCAAATAGTGTCTCCAAATCTTGAGGGCATGTACTACGGCTGCAAACTCTAAATCATGGGTTGGCTAATTCTACTCATGAGGCTTGAGTTGTCGGGAAGCATATGCCACTACTTTCCCATCTTGCATAAGGACACATCCTAATCCTTGACGGGATGCATCACAATAAATGACAAAGTCCTGTTGAATATCCGGCAAGGTTAATACCGGGGTGGTTGTCGGTCTTTTCTTTAACTCCTGGAAGCTTCTCTCACATGACTCGGTCCAGGTGAACTTCTTCTCTTTCTTGAGTAGTTCTTTCATGGGTCACGCTATCTTGGCGAATCCTTCAATAAATCTCCGGTAATATCCGGCTAAATCGAGAAAGCTCCTGATTTTACTAACATTGGTTGGTTGCTACCAATTGGAGACTACTTCAACTTTTTTGGGGTCCACTGCTACCCCTTCTGCGGTCAAGATATGACCAAGGAATGCTACTTCCTCAAGCCAAAATTCATACTTGCTGAACTTGGCGTAGAGCTTGTGCACTCTCAACTTTTCCAAAACCACTCGTAGGTGCTGCTCATGTTCTTCGACACTCTTAGAGTAAATAAGTATGTTGTCAATGAAAACTACGACAAACTTATCTAACTCTTCCATAAACACCTTATTCATGAGGTTCATGAAATAAGTAGGTGCATTGGTGAGTCCAAAGGACATCACCGTAAACTCATATTGCCCATAGCGGGTGACGAAGGCCGTCTTCGGAATATCACTTTCCTTAATCTTGAGCTGATGATATCCTAACCTTAAGTCTATCTTGGAGAAATACTTGGCTCCCTTCAGCTGATCAAAGAGGTCATCAATTCTGGGAAGGGGGTATTTGTTCTTGATGGTGACTTCATTTAGTGCACGGTAATCCACGCACATCCTCATGCTTCCATCCTTCTTCTTGACGAACAAGACCAGAGCTCCCCATGTCGATGAGCTCAGTCTAATGAAACCACTTTGTTGTAACTCTTCCAGTTGTTTCTTTAGTTCTGCCAATTCGGAGGCTGCCATCCTATAGGGTCTTTTAGCTATAAGGGAGGTTCCAGAGACAAGGTCAATGACAAACTCTATATCCCTATCTGGCGGCATCCCTGGGAGTTCTTCAGGGAAAACATCTAGGTTTTCATTTACTACTGGAACTTCTTCCAAGGATTTAGCTCCCATACTAAAAACCATTAGGTCCGGTCCACTTCCCCGAGTATGGCAGGTTACTTGTACTCCTTCTGGGTTGGTTAGGTGTACCACCTTGTCAGCACAACTTATAAGGCCATTGTGCAGGCTTAGCCAGTCCATTCCAAGGATCACATCTATACCTTTGGACTTAAGTACTACTAGGTCTGCTAGGAACTCTACCCCACTTAAAATGATCCTTACATGAGAACAACCCAGTCGGCACTTAATGTCACCTCTAGGCGTTCGGGTTAATAGGGGTGTTTTTAGTAGTACTGTAGGTATATTGTGCTTTTACACAAAATTTGAGGATACGAATGAATGTGATGCTCCAGAATCAAATAATATTGTTGCCAAAACTGAGCTGACTAGAAACTCACCAAGCACTACGCCCTGAGCATCCTGAGCCTCTTGCGCATTGATGTGGTTGATGCGGGCTTGTCCAAAGGACTGCTGGGGCAGCCCCATCTGCTGGTTGTTGTTGCCGGTGTTGTTGCTGCGGATGGGTACACGATTGGCTCCTGATAGAGCTGGCCTTGGTCCATTCACCGAGTTGGAGAAGGCTGATGCTGCCGGCTTGTTGTTGGCATATGGACAGTTGGCAATGAAGTGCCCTATCTCACGGCAGTTGAAGCATGCTCTAGCATTGTTGCTGGCAGTAACTTGGCTTGCACTGCTCTGTGGGGCCTTCATGGTGTTCTGGCTCTTGAACTGTCTAAACTGGGTGTTGGGGCCTAAGAGCCAGTAGCTTGTGACTGGGTCCTGTACTGCATAGGGGCTTGGGACCTAGGCACTGGAGGGCTGAAGTGCCTCGGCTTCTGGAAACGGTCCTGCTGGCGAGCCTTGGTTTCCAAGAACTTACGCTTATTGTCTCTCTTTTCCTTTGCCATGGCTCCCTCGGTGATGATAGCCATGTTCATCAGTGTGTTGAAGTCTGGGTAGATGCATGGGGAAAGCAGCTTCTTAAGTTCTGCATTCAAACCCTTTCTGAACATATCCTTCTTTTTTTCGTCCTTGTCTACTTCCTCTGGTGCATAGTGAGCTAGTTCTATGAACTGATATGTGTACTCCTCAATGGACTTGTTGCCTTGTTGCAGCTCACGGAACTCATCTGCCTTGCGCTTCATGGTGGCTGCTGGGATGTGATAGCGACGGAACTCATCCACAAATTCCTTCCAAGTGATAGTGGAGGCATCCTGAGCAGCTGCACAGCAGTTCTCCCACCAAGCCAAAGCAGTCCCAGTGAGCTGGTGAGTAGCCAAACGGACCTTGTCACGGTCTCCATGCTCAAATGGTTCGAGTTTTCTCTTGATAACACGCAGCCAGTCATCTGCATCCAAGGGGTTGTGGGATCCTGCAAAGGTGGGTGGCTTGGTCCTAAGAAAAGCTGTTAGTTTGTCATTTGTACTCTGCTCATGGGGCCTTGGGTCGGTGATGATATTGGTCAATGCTTCCAGTAGGAGGTTCTGGTTGTTCAACACTTGCACCAGGTCAATGGCCGGTGGGGGTGGGGCGTGACGTGCTCCTACTTGGCTTTCTCCTCCCTGCTGGCTTACTTCCTGATCTTCCTGATCTTCAAGGCCGGGGGCTTGTCCTTGCACACCCTACTGCCTCTCTGCACTTGGAGTAGTACGTGCCTGACTTTGGAAGGTCCTAGTGTTACGCCTGGGGCCCATCTGTAGATTGGGTAAAACTTTTATGAGACTTAGATTTGGAATTAAGTGATGTTTAATTTATTTATTTTCATATTTTTGAAAAGGCAGAATCCACCTCCTGCCGACAAGCACACAGACTAACAAGCATCAAGCACAAAATGGTTTTATTTATTAAGCTGGGGGTACAATACTGGGGAGGGTATAGCCAAAACACGCACTACACGGTCGGGTACAAAGGGCACGACAGATGGGAGAGGCACAACTCTAAGCTTGGGGCCAGGACGGCTTCATTCCTGGGGGCATCTTTGAGGCATGCTACCCGCGGGGCGAGCTGTCTACCGGGGCGGAGTGCACTTCCAGTGGGATGACTAGCTGTTCCTCGTCGTCCTCGAGGATCCCATTTTCTCGGGGCTGTTCGACAGCTCCTTCTTCTGCGGCTGCAGCTAACCTTTCGGCACCTTTGGGTGGAGCTTGCGGGGTCCCAAAAAGTCCTCCCCATCCTATGATGGGTGTTCCAATTAGGACTTGGGTCTCCCCGATTGCCGGGACGGGCGTTCCACTGGCTGTCCATTCTTGCATACGTCGATCCTGGATCTGCCTGAGGTTCTCATGAGCGACAGCTTCGCTACTTATAGCAGCCGCGGATTTGGTGCATCCTCACTGCAAGCTCTGCTTGCTCGGCCCAGTGGGTTTGCTCCCTTAGGAATCGGGCGTGCTCGTCGAAGAGCTTGTCCAAGGAGATGAGGTAGCCGACCACATGGTACAAGACGTCTTCTTGATGGCGGCGCTGTTCCAGGTTCCTCATGCGGGCCTGCCAGACTTGCGTCCTGATGGCCGGGGGAAAAAGCCTCATCAGCGTGGGAATGAGGTGTTCCTCGAAGATCCGGCACAAGTAGCGGAGAGCCTGTCTGATGGCCAAGGGATAGGCATCCCGATGCTAAAATCCTATGGCAGTCACTCACCACGGCTCGATGTCGGGGTAGCGGGTGCTTCTGGCGATGGAAAGAACCACCCTACAGCGAAGAGTGCCAAGGTGTTCGTACTCTCTGCTGTAGTACCTTGGGCACTCAGTAACACCGAGGCTCTCTAGGGAGTTGATCAAAAGGCGGGGGAAACCAGGCTCTTCTTGGCAAACGCCCTGGGTCCAACCATTCTTGGCCATCTGAAAACAAAGGTAGAGTGAACAAGCCTTGCACACATGGTAGGGTACAAGAAGGATAGACGGTCTTTATTTTTCATTAGGGTCGGGTACATCTCCCAAGGATACATTATTACTAGGATGATAGCTCTAGCATAGGTACTCTACTCTTCCCAAGGGGATTCTTCCCTGATCCAGTTAGGGCGCTTGTTTGGTGGAAGACATTGCTCCAATACCTCATCTTCGGTCTGAGTGCCCTTATCCCAATGGGTTTCTTCGGGTTCTCCTTCCAGTAATCCAGCTTCTCTTCTACGTGCCTTGATACGTTCCCTTTCTTGAGCGTTGCTTCGCCATATGTCTTGGAGAGAGGCTAGGGAACTCTCAGCTTGTGCCTCAGCTTCTATTGTTCTCCTCCATTGTATTTCCAACTCTTGTTCTGCCTTTTCTGCCCTGCGGATTTGGTGCTTCAGTTATTTTGTCTGTTTGCTATAAAGTCGGTCTAGGCCGGTGAGGTAAATGGACAAGTGGGAAATCGTATCTTCTAGTTCTTCTACTTCCCTTCCCAATCCTCTCATCCGAGCAATCCATGAGCGTCCTCTTCCTCCAGTAGGTGGGAAAAATCCCATAGGAGTTCGCTGAAGATGATGCTTATAGACCACGCGTAGTCGTCGCAGGGCTTTTTGGGTAGCCTTTCGGTAGGTGTCTGGGAACCCAAAGCCAGTGGTGGAGATGAACCAGGGATCCACGTCGGGGTAAAGTGTGCTTTTTCCCACGAAGATCATCAGGTCACACCGAAGGGTGCCTCTGAAGTTGTACTCCCGGTAGGTGTACTCCGATGGGTCCACAACTCCAACGTGTTCTAGGTTGAGTAGCAATAACTTCGGGAGGCCAGGCTCTGCGGGGCAGATTCTGTGACTCCATCCATTGTCAGCCATCTGGAATTAGACAAGTGCCAAAGGTGAGTGCCATGTAGAAAGGTGAGTTAAGTGGGGAACGATCTAGTGAGAAACGGCTTAGAAAATATCCTCGGTCCTAAGGGTCGCGTCCTACGGCCAACCTATGGCTCTGATACCACCTAAAGCATCCCCTCATCCGAGGTGACTAAATGTGATACAAATATCAGTCCCAGGAGGCTGATAACACATTTATTACATCAGATGGTTCATTACCGTACAAACCGTCGAGGTAGCGGGCACTGAAGCGCCACTATCAAGAGGGACAACATAAGGACTACAAGACAAACTAAAGTGCCAATGAAATCTAAGATAACATCAGAGTCTTGCACCATGGTAAGCTTCCTGTGGAGACCCTTAATCACAGGCAAGGTTGGGTGCAGGACGGCGACCTACTCGACATCTTCAGGAACGAAGTTTGGATCCTCCTCTGTAAAAACTAGGCAAGAGTGAGTACATACGTACTCAACAAATCCAACCACACCCACAGGGGGGGGGATAATAAAGATCATGCACAAGATATATCAAGGGTAAGGCTAGGGTTCATTTGCGATAAAGCGAGATTTTACACATGCAAAAGTTCATTTAATAAAATATTTTTCTCAAAACATTGATGTAGTATTCGAATAATAAGTGGAGTTGATCCTACACAAAGGATCCAAGTTTTAATGTTACCGGACTCCACGTCCACAGTAGCTCACGGGACAACTGCCGAACACTTTCAAAACAACTCACGCCACAAAACCAACCATCCCAAAATGTCTATTGAAGTGACCATGCCGTAACTCGTCCAATAGCGTGGACACGGCTATTCGAATAGATTTTACACTCTGCAGAGGTTGTACACTTTACCCACAAGTAGGATACCGCAAAACGGATGGGGATGAGGGAAAAGTTTAAAAGCATAAGGGTTATTTTGCAAAAAGTAGTATCTGTGGTCAAATTGCAAAATTATATGTGAAATTACCATAGGATGTATGTGCAAAAGTGATTTTACTTAGGGATTTACATAAAATATGAAATTATTACTAAGTCTAGTTTATTTCCAAAATTATTGCTCAAATGTAGATGAACCTTAAAGAGAAGTTGTAGAGTTTGAAAAACCATGCACTTTTGATTTTTGGACCATCTTCATTTGAGCATTGGTTTGAAAGTTACAAGTCCTTTACAGTAAGGCCCCTACCTTTCTCTGGATTCACAAATCAGTCCTTGAGTCAGTTCACCCCCCCTTCTTCTTCCCCTGCGCTCTGCCCCCCCCCCTGCTCTGCCTCCCCTGCTCTTCTGCCGCCGGCGTAATGCGCCGCCCCTGGTTCACCGCCGGCCATCTCCTGAGTTTCCCCCGGTCCACGCGTCGCTCCCCTGCTCCTCACCGCCCTAGCCCTTTGCTGCTGGCACCCCACCCGAGCGCCACGTTCTCCCTCGGCCGCCAACACCGCACGCCGGAGCACCTGCCGCCGCCGCATTTGCCACTGGCTCGCCTTATCCCTTCCTCTCTTCTGCTCCGTAGCGCCGGCAACTCCAAGTCAATCTATTTCCCCCGCTAATTTGCTCGCCAAACCCTTGTCCTCGGCCCGTTCCTCCCCTTTTCTTCTTCCCTGTGTCACCGGAGCCGCCCGCTTCTCCCATCGGCATACGCCGCCACCACTCCACCTCGCTCAAATTCCGTTGACACAGAGCTTCCCCACCCCCTCCTCTTGCTCCCTGTCGCGATCCAAACCAGCCCCGGCCCTCCCCCTCGCCGGATTTGTTCCACCCCGAGCCGCCCCTCCATTGGCGCCGCCGAGCACGGCTCCACCGTCGACAGCCCGCCTCGCCACTCCTCCAACCAATCCATGTAAGGGAATCGCTCCCCCACATCCCAGTGGTGCTCATGCGCGCGCTAGACCCCCTTGTTCGCCGGCCGTTCGCCGGGAACGGCGTCGCGCCGCCACGGCCGCCGCCCCTTCTCGTCGCCGGCCGGATTTCCCCTTTGTCTGTTGGATCCCGCCTTGCCCTAGGTGCTTGCCTCTTTCCCCTGGTCGTGCTTGACCGGCCCCTCGCCGCCGGCAACCTCGCCGCCGGTGAGAACGCGCCGGAGGCCGAACCTCCAGCCGTGTCGAGGCCGGGCAAGGGCCTATTCGTGAGAAGAATATGTCTTTTAGGGACCCCAGTGTAAAATGTTCAAACCCCCCCCCAAGGCTTCTGTTATTTCATGTGAGTTTGATTCCCTGTCTTGTAAAATTCATAACAATTCACAGAAAAATCTAAAAATAGTGAAACCAATTTTGTTAGAAAGTAGATTTCAAACTCTATGATTTTTGTTAATGGAATGTGGTGTGAAACAAAATACTTTTGCCTTTACTTAAAATCTAAGATTAAGGGGTAATACACACTTAACCTTGTCATTTCATGCTCTATTGTTTTTCTCAAAGTTTAGCATGAATATTCTTTAAGCCCTAAGTAACCTTGTGCAATTACAAACTTAATTTTAATTTAAACTTAACCTCTTTTATTATGAGACTTTCCAATTTAAAATAAACCTAATGTATAACCTTCTCTAATTGGAATCTTTTAGTATTCACTAATGTAATGTTTTATAATGCTAGTATATAATCAAATTTCTATGATCTTTTGTTTAAAGTTTTGAAATCAAATTTTAGTCTATTTCAAATTTGATCCAAATATTTAATTTATATTACAACAAAATTCTACCATATTTTATAAATAGTGTTTCAAATCTAAACCCTCTTTATCCTATGCATGTTTGTGTGCTAATTGAATGAATTATAATATTTGAAATATGGATTTCTAAATTTAAAATTTCACCTTATTAACTTATTGCATTTCATATAGAATCAACGACACTCGACGACGGAGATTACGAACTGGTATTAAGACAAGACCAAGGCTTTCCAGAAGATCCAGCACAAATCGTCGAAGGACTAACTGAAGTTCCGAACTTGAGTTCGGAAGCCTTTGACTCTCCTGCCCCCACCCCCACTCCAGAAGGCAAGCCCCGGACATATCCCACTACTTTATTACATTGCAATCTATGTCTATCTATATTATATCTTGCATTAAGTCTAGGAATTGAAGTGAAACCCTAGATGCATGAATCCTAGGAATCCAATGTAATGCTCCCGAGTCCTTATCGGATAGTTGCTCCGCTAATAGGACCGGTAGAAGTCGAGTGATTTCCTGTCACTCGCGCGATATAGGAGTTGCATGTTTACATTTCTGCAACCACTATAAGGATGACGGACAGGGTCATGTATTGTATCGTGACCTGGAAGTTTACCCTGTCTGTTTTGATAAAAGATTTAAGGTCGAAATGTGTGGTAGTGGTGGCTAAGTTTTTGAAAGTACTAGCCACATGCCGCGAAATATGGTAAGCGGTAAGCCTAGTAACCAATCGGCCCGGCAAGTGGACATACCTCCCACCACTCGATTTTATGTTATGTATACACGCACCGACGTGCGGGAGTACGTTCTGCAAGGCAGACAGGAATACGATTTTTGTAGTCGCGCTACAGACGTATGTCCTGTACACATTGGGTGTGCGTACGGTCCTGCAGTCGCTTGTGGTGGACCTGATCCACGACCCGGAATGAAAGGCAAACGGTTGCTTCGGAACGATCGTTGGATCTTCCAAGCGTGTGTGTTAGGTTTACCTTGCAAGGTTAAATTCGATTCGAATCGTCCGCCTCTCACGAGGATTGAGACTGCTTATCCCTTCTGCCACATTGAGTAAGAAGTGGAACTAATGGTAGATAATCTTGTTGAATGATAAACACTACCTTGCTTGCTTAGTGTAGGTGCTAATCTAGAATAATTACTCAACTAGAAGATGAAAGCTAAAACTTGAAAATAGTACATACTCTTTGTTACTTTTCAGCTGAAAATAAACCCAGAGCATTACAAAGCCGGCATGAGTCTAGTTATGGGCTAAGTATACCCAGCCCCGGGTAAGCCTTGCTGAGTATTAGAATACTCAGCCTTGCTAATGTCTTTTCAGGTATAACCTTTGAGAATCCCACGGACAACTTTGTGTGGCCAACGTCCGTTCCTTTTGGCTGGTCCGTGGAGTGGGACCCGTCCCCGGCCGGCACTGACCCTCCGGAGTGACACCAGGCCCTGGGCTAAGCTTGGCGTCCATCTTCGCGACGTGTGTAGTCGCGTGAAACTTTTTCTTCCGCTGTGAGTTTAGACAAGCTGTTACGCTTGTCAGTTTGAACATGGTTGTATAAATTTACTTCTCTTGAACTCGTTTTGTAATAATATATACATATGGCTGTAAATTAAAGTTGATGAGCTATTCTGTGATGTGAACTCGCCATCGTGCGAGGTAAACCTACTTCGATCCTGCTGAACCGTGGTTGAATCGGGCGGAGACCCGACAGACCAAAGGATTGTTCCGTTTGAAGTGTGTTAAGCTGGTTGCAGTTGTACAGCGATCAATAGCGCACTTGAGCCGGAATAATTCAAGCGGTTCTGCCACAGCTGGTATCAGAGCTGTAGGTTTATCTTTACATCTAGAATAGCTCTTAAAAGGTGTTTTCTGGATAAAAGTTTGCCAACAAATGAATTTACAAAGTACGATTGGATCCGTTAAGGTTGTGCTTAGAACGTAAAGCCCTAAGGGTTTATATGGGAAAGTATCAGGTGGCTAATAGTATCTATATATGTATAGATAGTTCTGACTTGCAGCACTACTTTCCGTCAAAATTTAAATTCCTGCACAATCCAACCTTACTTCCTGTAACGACATCTACGAACGGAGGTAAGAAGGTAAGGATCCTCAGCCAACTGAGGGAGCTTGGCCTTCCCGTCGGTGATGCGAACCGAACGCTGTTTCTCAAGCAGTGGCCTACTTGAGATGCTGCCAATATACCAACTTAGGTTGATTATATTGGGAGTATATGGTTCGGCGCAGGGTATGGCGATCGCTGTTCATACCCCCGCATTTTGCGGTACCCCCCGTGAATACGTTGTTTCGATAACGTATGTTAACGTTGTCTGTACGGCGGTAATTGTACAGATGCTGTTTCTATAGTGAACAGTAATGTTTGGGGACGCTTTCATGTCGTGCTGCCATGAAAGGTTCATGAGATATATATATCTGTGTAATCTTCTGCAGGTACACTAACCTCGATTACGCTATTAGGACGCGTAGGGTTTACCGACTAGTTTTATATAGGGAGAGACGTATGGTTATGTCACCGGAATTAACTACGTAAGTCCGAAAATATTCGGCAGTTGTTTTGGTTGTGAAGGCGAGTAGCACGTGCATGCATCTTTTGTCAATAAAAGAATTTCATGATGGACATGTTGTTTGTTTTTGGAATGGGGTAATGAAGAGCTAAGGACAGCTTTAAGTTGGGTATTTTATATGGGATCTTAGTTTTCCATCTGATTTCCAGCCTTTGCTGTTAACAAAATTGGTTATCTTGATCTGTTTATCTTGTACTCTCCTAACAAGATAACAAGTTTTACCATTTGCATCCTGGTCGCAGATGGCAGTACCTTCCAATGTTTTCTGGGATCCGGAAGGGCATCTCCACACTAATGCCCTTCACTGGGAGGGTTTTCCCCGCTTGCTATAGGAATCTTTGCAGGCTTTCCATTATACAGAACCCCCTCAATATGACGCTGTAGAACATGTGGAAAACGGAATCCATAGGGCCCATGTCAGGATGATTATACCTCAGCATCCTTTCCGTTCACAATGGCAGCCTATTGAGATCAGCACGATGGGCTACAGAATTATGGACACCATTGAAGCAGCAGCCCTAGAAGCCATTTATGCTTTTTGCAGTCAACACCCCGAGGAAGTTGTAGGACAACCTATAGGTTTGTTTGCCACAATAGATCCCGGTGAAGCGGAGCGAGACCTCGGCACAATTCCTGAAAGTCATAGGCTGGAAGGTCCACCAGAAGAAGTAGTGCAAGGAATGAGGCGTTATACGGGTGTGCAATACCACTATCACATGCTGCTACGCCGTGAGATAGGCCATCTGATTACTGCTGCGCGAAGTTTCCACGGGGACGCTGCCAGATATTTCACCCAGGCAGATCAACTTCAAGCAGTGGTAATTGAGAAGAATGGAATAATCGCTACTCAAAACGAGACCATCCATCATCGTGAAGATCAGATCAACGAGAGTGATCACATAATCACTCAGCGGGATACTGTTATTGAATTTTTACAGGCACAAGTCCAAGATCTGATCCTTGCAGTGGATGATGCTCAAGCCCAGATCGAAGAATTGCAGCAGCCCCCGATTCCTCCCGTTGCACCTGCAGCACCTGAAGCTGAAGAGGAAGATCCCGAAGAGATCGAAGGAGTCTCTGAACTTGATTCTGAGCATGGGGACCCTGTCGTCAGTCCCCATCATTCCTCTTCTGGAAGCCAGTCATCAGTGGGCAATTTTGATGACTTTTAGTTTTGGTTGACAGGGTGATGGTTTAGATGTAATAAATGTATAAGATGTAATATAAGTAGTGTGTGGAATACCTAGCTATAAAGCCACTTGTTGTATATGTGGCATGTACTTTTGGGTAAAAGTTTGTAACCTTGGGAGTGTACTGATGTAAGATAGTAGTATCTTTATAGTAATCCAAATCCTGAGTTCTGGTTAATCTGCTCGACATCTGTGTGTCTGTTATAAGTAGATTGAATGGAGCATATGTATTACATTTCAGCTGGATAAATTGCATATTATCTGAAATTGGAGCAAGATTATGGTTGATAATGGATATCTTCTTTATTTCAGATGGTTGGAGCTACTCGGGGAACCCCGGAAGGATTCCGGGCAGGACAACCTAGTAATTCCCAGCAACCACCACCGCCACCTCCAAATTTGGCCGAGGTTATGGCCCGGCAGACTGAACTTCTAAATCAGCTTGTGCAAGCTCAAATGGGACATTTCCAGCAGCAACCTCGAGGCCGAGGTGAACCTCTGTCGGCCAATTATCAAGACTTTCTCAGCACCCAACCTCCTCTATTCCACAAGGCCGAGGAGCCTTTAGATGCGGATGCCTGGTTGCGGACTATTGAGTCCAAATTCGCTTTACTGTTAGCTCCATGTTCAGAGGAAAACAAGGTGCTCTTCGCCGCCCAGCAACTCCGAGGCCATGCACGTCTTTGGTGGGATCAATTTCATGCAATGCAACCCGCCGAACACGTGGTCATTTGGGATGAGTTTCGGACTGCCTTCCGCGCACATCATATACCAGCAGGACTCATTGAGCGGAAGCTCAATGAATTTCTAAGCCTGACCCAAGGTACCCGTACGGTTACACAGTATGCACAGGTTTTCAATCACCTGTGCCAGTATGCGGGATCACATGCGGACACTGATGCCCGCAAATGTGATCGCTTCCGTCGAGGCCTAAACACCAAGCTCAAAGAATGGTTGAATTTAGTGAAGGCCAATGATTTCAATGAGTTGGTCAACATGGCCATAACTCAAGAAGATTGTATTGCCGCCCACAGGGCGGAAAAGAAACGGAAAGCACCCACAGGACCTGCAACTCCACAGTCGCCTCGGTATCGGCTAGTCCCAAGTAATGCCCCTCGAGCTCCGCCTCGAGGCAATATATCAGGCAGATGGGTAGCCCGACCTCCCCAGCAAGCACAATTCAATCGACCACCCCTGCCACAAAATCAGCGACAACCTCAACAAGGTCTGCGGCCGAGCTTTCCGCCAGCTACTCCAGGAAACAACAATAATCGTTGTTTCAATTGCGGAAGCCCGTCCCACTTCATTAAGGATTGCCCTCAACCTAGGAAATCATTCCAAGGGAAAACATCTGGTCCAAACTACAAGGGCAAGGGTAAGAAACAAGTGGTGCAGGTCCGACAAGGGAGGGTGAATCTCACTACACTCTCCGAACTCCCTGAAGGGGCACCGATAATGACGGGTACATTTTCTATTAACCATCATCCCGTTATTGTTCTTTTTGATTCCGGTGCTACCCATAGTTTTATCAGTAAAGAATGTGGAAGTAAAGTAGGATTGGATATGTACCCTACTAAAGAAGATTATAAGATAATCACTCCTGGTGGGAAAACCCTATCAAATCAAATCTGTATGAAAGTACCACTTCTATTGGGTAGTCAGGTAATAAAAGCAGATTTACTTCTGTTAGACCTAAAGGGAATGGATGTCCTTTTAGGAATGAACTGGATGGCACAGCACCATGTATCTTTGGATATCTCTTCTCGCACTGTGGAGATAGATTCACTCGAACACGAACCTACCATCCTCTATCTTCCACAACCAAAATCCTTTAACTCTTGCACCTATGCTGCATCTAAGGTTAAACTTGAGGATATTCCAGTCGTTTGTGAATATCCAGATGTTTTTCCAGACGATTTGCCTGGAATGCCTCCAGACAGAGGTATCGAGTTCATCATAGAACTCCAACCTGGTACAGCCCCTATCTCTAAGAGACCTTATCGTATGCCTCCTAATGAGTTGGCTGAATTAAAAACCCAACTCCAAGATCTCTTAGATAAAGGCTTTATTCGTCCAAGTGCATCACCATGGGGTTGTCCGGCCTTATTCGTGAAAAAGAAAGACAATAGCTTAAGGCTATGTGTGGATTATCGTCCTCTCAATGCGGTGACCATTAAAAATAAGTACCCTCTACCCCGCATTGATATCCTCTTTGATCAATTAGCCGGAACCAAGGTGTTTTCTAAAATAGATCTTCGTTCCGGCTACCACCAAATTAAGATTCGGCCTAGTGATATTCCAAAAACAGCCTTCTCCACTCGGTATGGTCTATACGAGTATCTTGTCATGTCGTTCGGTCTCACTAATGCCCCAGCCTATTTCATGTACCTCATGAATTCTGTCTTCATGCAAGAGCTCGACAAGTTTGTCGTGGTCTTTATTGATGACATCTTGATCTATTCTAAAACTCCAGAAGATCATACTAAGCATCTCCATGTCATCCTTCAGCGATTAAGAGACCACCACCTGTATGCCAAATTCTCTAAATGTGAATTTTGGCTAGATACAGTCAAATTCCTGGGCCATACCATTTCTGGTGATGGAATATCCGTCGATCCCAGTAAAGTACAAGAAGTGATGGACTGGAAACCTCCGACCTCCGTCCATCAAATTCGTAGTTTTCTCGGTCTAGCTGGCTATTATCGCCGTTTTATTCCTGACTTTTCCAGAATAGCCAAACCTATGACCGAACTACTAAAGAAAGGTGTAAAATTTTCCTGGGATCAAAAATGCGAAAATGCATTTCATATTCTCAGAAATCATCTTACGACTGCTCCAGTCTTAGCTCAACCAGATGTCTCAAAACCTTTTGACATCTACTGTGATGCATCGGGAACTGGACTTGGTTGTGTACTTATGCAAGACAACCGAGTAATTGCATATGCATCACGAGCACTTAGGGTTCATGAACAAAACTACCCTACTCATGATCTTGAGCTTGCAGCCGTAATTCATGCTCTAAAAATCTAGAGACGTCATTTGATGGGCACGAAATGCCACATCTATACTGATCATAAAAGCCTCAAGTACATCTTTACCCAGGCAGATTTGAATATGAGGCAAAGACGCTGGCTAGAACTAATCAAAGATTATGATTTAGAAGTACACTATCATCCCGGCAAAGCTAACGTTGTTGCCGACGCCCTCAGTCGCAAGGCACATTGCTCCTGCTTGTCCGTTGAAGCGTTCAACGAGACTCTCTGTTGGGAAATGAGAAAGCTCAATCTAGAGATCATTTCCCAAGGTGACTTAAACCATCTTTTGGTTGAAGCCACACTTAGAGATAGTATTGTTCTAGCACAACAGCGTAATAAAGGGATTAGAATCATTAAACAGAAGATAAAACAAGGAGAAGGGAAGTATAAATGCTTCCGAGTTGATCCTAAAGGGGTTTTATGGTTCAACGAACGTATTGTTGTACCCAGGGACCATAAGCTCCGCAGGCAAATCATGGACGAAGCCCACTTGTCCAAATTCTCTATACATCCCGGCAGTACGAAGATGTATCAGGATCTGAAACAGAACTTTTGGTGGACTCGTATGAGGCGAGAGATAGCCAAATATATATCGGAATGTGATATCTGCCAAAGAGTCAAAGCCAGTCATTTGAAGACTGCTGGTATCCTTCAACCTCTACCCATTCCCTCGTGGAAGTGGGAGGATATCAGTATGGACTTTATTGTTGGCTTACCTAACACTCCTCGGAGGCATGACTCTATTTGGGTAATCGTTGATCGATTAACCAAGACTGCACATTTCCTTCCCGTGCATACCACATATAATGCCAAAAGGTATGCCGAGATTTATCTAGATCAAATTATTCGACTCCATGGAGTACCTAAAACGATCATTTCAGATCGTGGAGCACAATTTGTTGCTAGGTTCTGGGAACAGCTTCATGATGCTCTTGGGACTAAATTAATTCGAAGCTCTGCCTACCATCCTCAGACAGATGGGCAAACTGAGCGAACAAACCAAATTTTGGAAGATATGCTCAGAGCTTGTGTACTTCAATTCGACAAAAATTGGGATAAGTACTTGTCACTAGCAGAATTCTCTTACAACAATAGCTATCAGACAAGTATTAAGATGGCCCCCTTTGAAGCATTATACGGTCGCCGATGCCGAACTCCTCTGAGTTGGTCACAAACCGGCGAGCGTAAAATTTTTGGACCCGATCTGGTTATAGAAGCAGAGGATAAAGTCAAGCTGATCCAGAACAATCTAAAGGCTGCCCAATCTCGACAGAAAAGTTACGCGGATATACGAAGAAGACCATTGCAATTTCAAGTCGGAAACTTCGTATATCTTCGAGTATCTCCTATCCGAGGTGTTCAAAGATTCGGTGTAAAAGGGAAACTTGCTCCTCGATACATCGGACCCTTTGAAATCCTTGAAATCTGTGGGCCTGTAGCTTATCGTCTCCAACTTCCACCTCAATTAGCGGCCATCCATAACATCTTTCATGTATCCCAACTCAGGAAGTGTGTTAAGATTCCCACCGAAATCATCGATTCCCAAGTTATCGAAATCGAACCAGATCTGACCTATGCAGAACAACCCATCAGAATTCTTGACACGAAAGAAAGAAGTACCAGAAGAGAGACCACCAAAATGTATAAGATTCAGTGGAACCATCATACAGAAGAAGAGGCAACATGGGAAACCGAATCTTATCTCCAGCACAATTTTCCCGATTTCTTCCAAACCAATCTTCGAATCTGATCTTCCTGCCCTAACCTGCTTTAGAATCTCGGGACGAGATTCTTTTTAGGGGGAAAGGCTGTAACACTCAGGTAATTAGCTAGGTTATACCCTAGATTTTAAGCATACTTGTATGTTCAAAGTTTGGCAAAAATGTACTTTATGTATGCAATGCTATGGAAGAAAGGATGTTTATGTAATTAATATTAACTAAAGGTCCTTTTATGCAAAATGGATGGGGATGAGGGAAAAGTTTAAAAGCATAAGGGTTATTTTGCAAAAAGTAGTATCTGTGGTCAAATTGCAAAATTATATGTGAAATTACCATAGGATGTATGTGCAAAAGTGATTTTACTTAGGGATTTACATAAAATATGAAATTATTACTAAGTCTAGTTTATTTCCAAAATTATTGCTCAAATGTAGATGAACCTTAAAGAGAAGTTGTAGAGTTTGAAAAACCATGCACTTTTGATTTTTAGACCATCTTCATTTGAGCATTGGTTTGAAAGTTACAAGTCCTTTACAGTAAGGCCCCTACCTTTCTCTGGATTCACAAATCAGTCCTTGAGTCAGTTCACCCCCCTTCTTCTTCCCCTGCGCTCTGCCCCCCCCCCTGCTCTGCCTCCCCTGCTCTTCTGCCGCCGGCGTAATGCGCCGCCCCTGGTTCACCGCCGGCCATCTCCTGAGTTTCCCCCGGTCCACGCGTCGCTCCCCTGCTCCTCACCGCCCTAGCCCTTTGCTGCTGGCACCCCACCCGAGCGCCACGTTCTCCCTCGGCCGCCAACACCGCACGCCGGAGCACCTGCCGCCGCCACATTTGCCACTGGCTCGCCTTATCCCTTCCTCTCTTCTGCTCCGTAGCGCCGGCAACTCCAAGTCAATCTATTTCCCCCGCTAATTTGCTCGCCAAACCCTTGTCCTCGGCCCGTTCCTCCCCTTTTCTTCTTCCCTGTGTCACCGGAGCCGCCCGCTTCTCCCATTGGCATACGCCGCCACCACTCCACCTCGCTCAAATTCCGTTGACACAGAGCTTCCCCACCCCCTCCTCTTGCTCCCTGTCGCGATCCAAACCAGCCCTGGCCCTCCCCCTCGCCGGATTTGTTCCACCCCGAGCCGCCCCTCCATTGGCGCCGCCGAGCACGGCTCCACCGTCGACAGCCCGCCTCGCCACTCCTCCAACCAATCCATGTAAGGGAATCGCTCCCCCACATCCCAGTGGTGCTCATGCGCGCGCTAGACCCCCTTGTTCGCCGGCCGTTCGCCGGGAACGGCGTCGCGCCGCCACGGCCGCCGCCCCTTCTCGTCGCCGGCCGGATTTCCCCTTTGTCTGTTGGATCCCGCCTTGCCCTAGGTGCTTGCCTCTTTCCCCTGGTCGTGCTTGACCGGCCCCTCGCCGCCGGCAACCTCGCCGCCGGTGAGAACGCGCCGGAGGCCGAACCTCCAGCCGTGTCGAGGCCGGGCAAGGGCCTATTCGTGAGAAGAATATGTCTTTTAGGGACCCCAGTGTAAAATGTTCAAACCCCCCCCCCAAGGCTTCTGTTATTTCATGTGAGTTTGATTCCCTGTCTTGTAAAATTCATAACAATTCACAGAAAAATCTAAAAATAGTGAAACCAATTTTGTTAGAAAGTAGATTTCAAACTCTATGATTTTTGTTAATGGAATGTGGTGTGAAACAAAATACTTTTGCCTTTACTTAAAATCTAAGATTAAGGGGTAATACACACTTAACCTTGTCATTTCATGCTCTATTGTTTTTCTCAAAGTTTAGCATGAATATTCTTTAAGCCCTAAGTAACCTTGTGCAATTACAAACTTAATTTTAATTTAAACTTAACCTCTTTTATTATGAGACTTTCCAATTTAAAATAAACCTAATGTATAACCTTCTCTAATTGGAATCTTTTAGTATTCACTAATGTAATGTTTTATAATGCTAGTATATAATCAAATTTCTATGATCTTTTGTTTAAAGTTTTGAAATCAAATTTTAGTCTATTTCAAATTTGATCCAAATATTTAATTTATATTACAACAAATTCTACCATATTTTATAAATAGTGTTTCAAATCTAAACCCTCTTTATCCTATGCATGTTTGTGTGCTAATTGAATGAATTATAATATTTGAAATATGGATTTCTAAATTTAAAATTTCACCTTATTAACTTATTGCATTTCATATAGAATCAACGACACTCGACGACGGAGATTACGAACTGGTATTAAGACAAGACCAAGGCTTTCCAGAAGATCCAGCACAAATCGTCGAAGGACTAACTGAAGTTCCGAACTTGAGTTCGGAAGCCTTTGACTCTCCTGCCCCCACCCCCACTCCAGAAGGCAAGCCCCGGACATATCCCACTACTTTATTACATTGCAATCTATGTCTATCTATATTATATCTTGCATTAAGTCTAGGAATTGAAGTGAAACCCTAGATGCATGAATCCTAGGAATCCAATGTAATGCTCCCGAGTCCTTATCGGATAGTTGCTCCGCTAATAGGACCGGTAGAAGTCGAGTGATTTCCTATCACTCGCGCGATATAGGAGTTGCATGTTTACATTTCTGCAACCACTATAAGGATGACGGACAGGGTCATGTATTGTATCGTGACCTGGAAGTTTACCCTGTCTGTTTTGATAAAAGATTTAAGGTCGAAATGTGTGGTAGTGGTGGCTAAGTTTTTGAAAGTACTAGCCACATGCCACGAAATATGGTAAGCGGTAAGCCTAGTAACCAATCGGCCCGGCAAGTGGACATACCTCCCACCACTCGATTTTATGTTATGTATACACGCACCGACGTGCGGGAGTACGTTCTGCAAGGCAGACAGGAATACGGTTTTTGTAGTCGCGCTACAGACGTATGTCCTGTACACATTGGGTGTGCGTACGGTCCTGCAGTCGCTTGTGGTGGACCTGATCCACGACCCGGAATGAAAGGCAAACGGTTGCTTCGGAACGATCGTTGGATCTTCCAAGCGTGTGTGTTAGGTTTACCTTGCAAGGTTAAATTCGATTCGAATCGTCCGCCTCTCACGAGGATTGAGACTGCTTATCCCTTCTGCCACATTGAGTAAGAAGTGGAACTAATGGTAGATAATCTTGTTGAATGATAAACACTACCTTGCTTGCTTAGTGTAGGTGCTAATCTAGAATAATTACTCAACTAGAAGATGAAAGCTAAAACTTCAAAATAGTACATACTCTTTGTTACTTTTCAGCTGAAAATAAACCCAGAGCATTACAAAGCCGGCATGAGTCTAGTTATGGGCTAAGTATACCCAGCCCCGGGTAAGCCTTGCTGAGTATTAGAATACTCAGCCTTGCTAATGTCTTTTCAGGTATAACCTTTGAGAATCCCACGGACAACTTTGTGTGGCCAACGTCCGTTCCTTTTGGCTGGTCCGTGGAGTGGGACCCGTCCCCGGCCGGCACTGACCCTCCGGAGTGACACCAGGCCCTGGGCTAAGCTTGGCGTCCATCTTCGCGACGTGTGTAGTCGCGTGAAACTTTTTCTTCCGCTGTGAGTTTAGACAAGCTGTTACGCTTGTCAGTTTGAACATGGTTGTATAAATTTACTTCTCTTGAACTCGTTTTGTAATAATATATACATATGGCTGTAAATTAAAGTTGATGAGCTATTCTGTGATGTGAACTCGCCATCGTGCGAGGTAAACCTACTTCGATCCTGCTGAACCGTGGTTGAATCGGGCGGAGACCCGACAGACCAAAGGATTGTTCCGTTTGAAGTGCGTTAAGCTGGTTGCAGTTGTACAGCGATCAATAGCGCACTTGAGCCGGAATAATTCAAGCGGTTCTGCCACAGGGACCACATGGGGGTTAGGGTAAGTAGGAGGCAAGAAAAAGAACTGAATTGTATCAACCTCAAAGACAGACTAAGAATAAAGTTTTCATTGATAAATTGTTACAGATGGAATGTGCGATGAAAGCCAGGGGTCGAGTTTACGAGGGCGGACCTCCACCGTCCTGGTCCGCACGGAGGTGCTACCATATTATAAAGGAAAAAATTTATTTTCGGCTAAGCCCCTAAGGATAAAACTTACGGAGGTGCTCAATGTTCCATGGGTTGGGTTGTTGCACGCCCTCCTCCATAGCTAAGCGAACAGAATCGAGTCGGCACACCTTTGACACCTTGAAGGGGCCCTCCCAGCTGGGGGAGAGCTTGTGGAGCCCCTCTTGGTTTAGGATTTGCTGCAAGACTAGGTCCCCGACCCGAAGCTCCCTACTATGCACGAACCGTTGATGGTAACGCCGGAGCACTTGGTTATACCGTGCATTTCGGACCGCTGCTCACCATCTTCGCTCGTTGACGAGGTCTACATCTTGTCGGCGCTGTTGCTCCTGCAATTTCTCATCGAAAGCTTGGACTCGTAGTGAGCCTATAGTGAACTATGGGGGAAGGCATGCTTCGACCCCGTAGACCAGGAAGAAAGGGGTCTCCCCGGTCGCTCGGCGGGGTGTGGTCCGGTTCCCCCATAGTACGCTCGGAAGCTGGTCAACCCATTTCGCACCATGCTTTTTGAGATCGTTGTAGGTGAGAATCTTGAGCCCCCTGAGTATCTCAGCATTAGCCCGCTCTACTTGGCCATTGCTTCTGGGCTGTGCCACAGAAGCGAAGCAGAGCTAGATGCCGATGTCCTCGCAGCATTCTTGAAAGTGCCGGCTCTTGAACTGGGTCCCATTGTCAGTGATGATTCGGTTCGAGACTCCGAACAGGCACACAATTGACTTGAGGAATGCGATAGCATATGCTTTGGTGATGTTGACCATAGGGGTAGCTTCCGGCCACTTGGTGGACTTGTCGATGGCAACATATAGTCACCGATACCCACCGACAGCCCGGGGGAAAGGTCCCAAGATATCCAACCCCCATACAGTAAAAGGCCAAGAGGGTGGAATCATTTGCAGAGCCTGAGCCGGAGTGTGTATCTGCTTTTCATGGAACTGGCATGCTTTGTAGGACTTTACCAGCTCAGCTGCATCCTGGAGCGCTGTCAGCCAGTAAAAGCCATGCCGGAAGGCCTTACGGACCAGCGTGCGGGATGAAGAATGACTTTTGCACTCGCCTCCATGGATCTTTGCGAGCAAGTTGCAGCCCTCTTCCTGGGTGATACACTGCATGAGGATGCCACTGACGCCACGACGGTAGAGATCCCCTTCTACCATCGCGCATCGCTTAGCCAATCGCACTATGCGCTCAGCGGATGCATGGTCTTCAAGAAGGATGTTGTCTTTCAGGTAGTCCCGGATCTTGGCGATCCATGCATCAAGACCCCCCTGAGAGTTTGGATGCGGCTCCTCGAGGTCTTCGGGACCCTCAAAGGTGCACAGAATCCTTGGCAGACCCCACAGATGGAGCGTCGCCGGGACCGCTAGCTTCGAGGTGCTAGATTGACCCCCTTCGCCCAGTTCGGCAGGCTGGGCGGATGTCTTCAGCAGCCGTCTTTGAAAGACTCCCTCTGGCACGGATGCCTGAGTTGATGCCCTCATGGAGAGTGCATCTACCGCCGAGTTGTCTTCACGTGGAATGTGTTGCGGTTCCAGTATGTCGAAATCCTTCTCCAGCTTCCTCACATGGATGAGGTACGCTGCGAGCTGGAGTTTGTGGCAACTGCACTCCTCCCGGACCTGCTTGATGATGAGCTGGGAGTCTCCCTTGACCAGGAGCTGCCGGACCCCTAGGGATAGCGCCGCAGTCAGTCCGAAGATCAGGGCCTCGTATTCTGCCATGTTGTTGGTGGCCTCAAAGTCGAGGAGCACCATGTATTTCACTTGTTCGCCATTTGAGTCGATGAGGACCACACCAGCTCGAGCCTCCTTGTTGCATGCGGACCCGTCGAGAAGAGCGTCTAGTGGGGTCCGGTGAACACCGGAGTCCTGACTTCTGGAAGTGGGGGGTCGGAACCGTGGTCCGGATCCCTAGGAATGCTTGGTGTAGGAGTCCACTCTGCAATGAAGTCGGCAAGGACTTGACTCTTGATGGCGTGGCAGGGCTAAAAGTCAAGATGAAATCCAGCAAGCTCTACAGCCCACTTGGCAATGTTGCCCGTTGCGTTGGAGTTGCGGAGGATGGCCCTCAATGGATAAGAGGTCACCACCACAATTTTATGGGCTTGGATATAATGGCGGAGCTTCTGGGATGCAATGAGTATAGCATAAAGGAGCTTATGCGTCTCAGAATACCTGGCCTTTGCTTTATGTAGGACCTCGCTGACGTAGTAGACTGGCTTTTGGACGGTCTTGACTTTAGCAGCGGGATTGGGCTCTTCTCCCTGAGCTGGAGATTCTTTGGACCCTAGGTCTTCTGGCCTTTTCCCGGGTTGGGACCCGGCCGGAACCCCAAAGCAAGGTCGGTCGTTACATTGGTGGTGTCGGACCTCCACTTTCCACAGGGGGGACCTTGGGGGGCCCCTGCATGAGCTGCTCAGACCTCTCTGCGACCAGTACCATGCTGATCACCTCAGACGTCGCTGCAAGGTACAGAAACAGCGTGTCACCCGGCTCCGGAGCTACCAGTACTGGCAGGGAGGTGAGATACTGCTTCATTTCTTGGAAGGCTTGCTCTGCCTCCTCAGTCCATATGAATGGACCAGACCCCCTCATCAAATTGAAGAAGGGGAGGGCTCTCTCCGCTAGCCTCGAGATGAAGCGACTGAGGGCCGCAAGTGAGCATGTTAACTTCTGCACGTCCTTAAGTCGAGCAGGGGGCCTCATTGCTTCGATTGCCTGGATCTTGTCCGGGTTTGCTTCGATCCCCCGGTGTGACACCAGGAACCCGAGGAGCTTCCCCGCCGAAACACCAAAGACACATTTCTCGGGGTTGAGCTTCGTGCACGTCGTGCGCAGTTTGTTGAAGACCTGGGCTAAATTTTCTAGAAGGGAATTCGCCTCCGTAGTCTTGACTACGATGTCATCAACATAAACCTCAACTATATCTCTAATCAAGTCACTTTTCATTGCACGAGCAAAGGTGGGCAAGGCATTAAGCAGTCCTTATGGCATTACAACATAGCAATAAAGACCATCCACTGTTACAAAAGTTGTATGCTTCCTATCTGCCTTAGCCATTTTGATTTGATGAAAACCAGAATAGGCATCAATGAAGGATGGCAAGTCACACCCGGAGGTGGAATCTACAATTTGATCTATGCGTGGAAGTGGATACGGATCTTTTGGACATGCCTTGTTGAGATTGGTGTAGTCGATGCACATCCGAAGCTTCCCATTGGCCTTTGGGATGATGACTGGATTGGCCAACCACTCGGGGTGGTGGACCTCTTCGATGAAGCCAGCTTGCAGCAGCTTGCGGGCCTCTTCACGAATGAAGTTCTGCCGCTCAATGGACTGCTTCCATGGCTTTTGTCGCACGGGCCTGGCATCGGGGTTGATCTTCAGATGATGCTCAATCACCTCCCTGGGGATCCCAGGCATCTGTGACGGCTCCCAGGCAAACACATCGACATTTGCCCAGAGGAAGGCGATGAGCGCGCTTTCCTATTTCTCTCCCAGGTTTCCCCCAATGTGGGTGGTCTGGGAGGGCTCCGCTCCAACCTGGATGGTTTTCACGGGAACATCGTCCGTATTAGACGAACGAACTTTGGGTGCCCTGGCTGGTGCCCTAGCATGTGAGGATGAGGGCTCGGACCCCTCTACGCCGGCTGCTGGGGCGAGGCCCGCTGCCAGTGCATGTAGCTTCTCAACTGCCGCCACAGCAGCGGTTCGGTTACCCTGCACGGTGAGGACTCCTGCAGGGGATGGCATCTTGAGGACCAGATACCCATAATGGGCAACGGCCATGAACCGGTACAGAGCCGGCCTGCCAATGATGGCATTCAATGGGAGGTTCACCTCCGCAACATCGAACTGTACGTTCTCTGTGCGGAAGTTTCCCTCAGTCCCGAACGTGACCGGCAGGGAGATGGTCGCCACCGGGTAGACGGCATGTGGGCCCACTCCGGAGAATGGACGAGACAGGTCCAGCTTGGACTCCGGGATCTGCAGCTTCCTGAATGCTGCATAGCTGATGACGTTGAGGCCGGCGCCTCCGTCGATCAGTACGTGGTGAAGCTTGATGTTACCGATGGTGGGGGCGGTAACAAGTGGTAGCACCCCGGCCCCCGCCATGTTGTCCAGGCAGTTGGATGGCTCGAAGGAGATGGTAGTGCTCCTCCACCGTTGGTGGGGCACCGCTTTCGGTGCCCCCGGCTTCACCGAGAAAACTTCCCGGCGAAGAGTCTTGACGTCTCTCCGGGAGACGAGCTCCGAGCTGCCACTGTAAATGACATACAGCTTCTTGTGGCGCTCGTCACCCCCAGACTCGGAGTCGGACTGGTGGTAGAGGCCTTTAAGGTCCTTCTTTGGGGTTTGGTACCCCAACTCCTTCTCCGCCGCGGCAGCATTGGCGTCGGAGGCCTTCTACTTGCTGGACCGCCGCGGCGGGGAGGAGTCATCCTAGGAGGCCTGCTCACGCCTCTTGCTGACGCACTCCACGAGCTTCAGGATCTCATGATAATTAGAGGCACTGTGACGGGCTCCAGGATGAACAGGGCACGACCCAGGGTCGCTACGCTGCTGGCGCAGATGTTTGCCGTGCAGGTTCTGGCCCCTGGCTGTTGCCTGCAGCGACCGGAGCTCCAGTCCGCAGCTTGTTTGCACCGCGATTCTTCTTGTTCTTCTTCTTGCTACCGCCAGGGGCAGCGACACTAGAGCCCCCCATCTAGGTGGGCCCTCCTTGAGGGGCTGAGTGCCATGCACGGCCCTCAGCAGCCCTGGCACACTTGTCCGCCAAGGCAAATAAGGTGGTGACAGTTTCCACCTGATGGGTCGCCAGCTTCTCCAGCATCTTCTCATCACGGACCCCCTGTCAGAAAGCCGTGATGATAGATGCATCGGAAATACGTGGAATGGTTCCATGTACCTTGGTGAAGCGGGAGATGAAGGCCCGGAGGGTTTTCCCGGGTTGCTGCCTCACATCATGGAGGTGGGCCTCCACGCCGTGCGGCTGGTATGCGCTAGCGAAGTTCGCCGAGAACAGCGCGCAGAGCTCTCCCCAGGATTGGATGGATCCCGGGGTGAGCTTCATGAGCCAAGTTCGAGCTGGCCCGGTCAAGGCTACATGGAAGTAACATGTCATTACGGCGTCGTTACCCCCAGCCGCCGTGTGATGGTGGTGCTGTAGACCTGCAGGAATTCTGACAGGTTGGTAGACCCGTCATACTTTTCCGGCAGGTGGGGCCGAAACTTGGATGGCCAGGCCACCACTCGTAGGTGGTCTGTGAGCGCTGCGCAGCCCACCCCAGCCACCGGGGCCTGGACGTGTCCCTGCAGCTTCGGAACAGCCGCGTCGAGCTCAGCCTCGAGGTTCCGACCCTCGATGTTGAGCCAGCGCTCATGCGCCCGCTCCATGGTGATGCGGGCATCTTCTCCCGCATGCCTGCGGTTGAGTTCCGCCCATAGGTCTTCGGTCCGTGCACTCCTCACTGTTGGAGAGTGCATAGAGTCAGATGCGCCACCATAACGGCAACGTAGCCTGGACGCAGGTCCCCCCGCTGAGCCTGGGGTGACCTGCGCCACATTGAGGAGGTGGTCGATGTCGTCATGCCATTGCCTCAGCACGTCGGGCGGGGTTGCCGGATCTGGCGGGTTGCAGAGCAGCTCCCTGGAAGCCACCAATAGCCCGTTTGGTATGGGCTGTGTTTGGGCCTTGGAGACCTGCTCTTCAGTGCGCTGTGGCGCAACGCGCGCCACAACCCTCCATGGTAGATGGTGAGAGGCATGCGGCGCAGATGATGCCACTTCCTCCCCCATCGGGTGGTCATAGTGCTCGACTACCCGTGGCATTGTGGTCTTGAGCCTTGATCAACCGCAAACCAAACCTACCCCTACCTGGCGCGCCAAATATCGGAGGATTTCTCCAGCCGGGTGACGGAGTGCACCCGCCTAATCCTAGATTAGGATGAGTTTGGGGCTAGTCAAGGAATGTTCGATCTAGAGGCGTATGAACAAGAGTAGCACACACGGGTTTAGAGTGGTTTAGGCCGCCGGAGCGTAATACCCTACGTCCACTGTAACATCCGGAAAAATTCCGAAATGTTATAGTTGAACAAAATTTCGAGTTTTCAAAAACTTTTTGTGAAAGTGCTTAGTTAGATACAAATGTTGGGTTTTTTCTTTGAATGGTTTCCAATTTGTGTGATCCAATTGTGTGGAATTTGAATTCGAATGGGCCATTAAAATTCAAATTCAAATTCTAATTATATAAACCCCTCATGGGCCACCAGCCCAAGCCAGCCGCGCGGCCCACAGGCCATCACGGCCCAGCCCAGCTCTCCTCTTCTTTTTTTTCCCTTCGCGCAGCGCAGCCCGCAGGCCTCGGCCCCGCTCCCCCGGTCCAGCCCACCAACCACACCGCGACCCCCCACCTTCCGCCCGTGGCAGCTGACGAGCGGGACCCACCCGTCGACTTTCCCCTTCCTCCCGCAGTCTCCCGCGACCCCGGCTCTGCTCGCTCCACCCGCCGCTCGCCCCGCTCCACGACAGGAGGCCCTAACCGCCCGCGCTTCCCTTTCTCCTTTTCCTCTTTCGCCTGCGCTCCTGCCTCCGCCCCCGTCACCTGCCAACCCCGCGCGCACCGCCTCGCTCCGCGCCAGAAGAGCGCAACCACCCACGCGCGCCTTTTCCCACCGCGCCTCGGCCGCCCGCGCCGCACTGCCGCGATGCCGCCACGCGTCCCAGCCCGGACGCCGAGGACCCCCTACCACAGCCGCTCCCAAAACCCTAGCACCGAGTATAAGACCCCCAGTCGTTTCCCCAACCCTAGCAGCCCCCTGTTTTCCCCTTCCGCCGCCGCCGCACCAGCTGAGGAGGAGGGAAGGAGAAGAGGAGGAGGAGCAGCACCAAGAGAAGGTCGACACCGCACCCGAGCTCCACCAGGCTGGTGCCCGGACAACGACGTCAACGAAGCCGCGCATCCTGCACGGCCCCGACCCACCTGCGCCGGCCTGCCACCGCTTCGGGTCTCCTGCCTACGAGCCCTCGGTGAGCGCCGCCGCCGCTCTCTCCCTTCCTTCTCCCCTGTTGCCGGCGTGATGCCTAGCGCCGCCAATAAACCCGCTGTAGCCAACCCTAGGACTCCCTCTCCCATCCAGCCACCGTGCCGCCCTTTCATGCAGGAACCCGTCGCACCGCCTCTGCACCCCATAGCCGTAGCGTCGTGCCGCAATCCCGGGATGTCGGTGCCCCACGGACGGCACGGCCACGCCGCGGCCCTGGGAAGCCAGGACACGCGCGCGTGCGTGCGCACCCGCACCATGAGCCGAGCTGAGCCCCCGCCACGCTGCACCACCGCTAGACCAAGCCATGCCCCTGCCACGGCCTTGCCGTGCGCGGCGAGCCCGCGACGTGGCCGCGACGTCCCGTTCGCGACGCGGCCAAGCCCAAGAACATTTCCCCGGACACCCTCCGGGCGTAGCCACACACACACCCTGGCACACATGCACACGGGGCCATATTGGCCCGAGCCGCACCGGATATGGCAGCCACACCAGATCCGGTGGTGACCGACAGGAGGGTCCCACCTGTCGGGGGAAGCGCGGGGCGCTGCCCCCTAGGCCCGTGTCGTCAGTGAGAGGGAGAGGGCGGGGAGTGGACCGCGGGCTACCCTGTTAGGCCGAGCCGGCCCACCACTTGTAGCCAGTCCAAGGACTAAGCCGGCCTGCTGAGCCGCAGGCCGAGTCGACCGAAGAAGCCTAAGCCGAGCCTAGTTGGGCCTCGAGCCAGCCTAGCACCGTTTTTGGCCCAAAAACCGAGCCGGGCCCCTTCCCTTTTTCTTTTTACCCGGCTTGACCGAGGGCCCCACTCGTCAGCCTCGGGGTGAGGCTGACCTGTGGGACCCGTTGACCCCCCTTGATCGTTGACCATTGACCGGTCAACATTGACCGATCAACGCTGACGTCAGCAGGCCCTGACCCACTTGTGACGTCATGCTGATGTCAGCATGCCATGTGGCATGCTCTGGAGCTGCCACATGTCACTGCTGACTGATTTTCTTTTCCAAAATTCTTTTATTAAATTCAGAAATAGGTTTTTCCTTAGAAAATTCATAATAAATCGACCGGACCTCCGAAAATTATGAAACCAGTTCAATAATTCCTCTAAAATCATAAACCACCCATTAGAGTAGGTTTTGTGCTGATTTGGATCTTATTTGAAGAGTTTTGTGCATTTTTGCACTTTGGTCCCTGCTCTTACTAGTATTTATGAATAGGACCCGACTGCGAGGAGTTGACCGACGGCCAGAACTACCCGGAAGCCCACGAGGACTTCGAAGAGATGCCAGGCTCATGCCCATCTATGATCTGAACGCTTATTAGGTATTGCTTGCTAGATATCCTATTGCCTCATGATGTGTTGCTATGAGATGAGCCTGCATGTAACACCCTAAAAATTTAAATCTGAAACTTAAATAAATTTGGCTAGATTTCCATTAGGGACCCTAAGCCTGCATTATCGTGAATTATTGGCAATTTAATAAAACCTAAAAAGAAATATAAGGTCACATAGGTTGTGCATTTCATACCTCTATGCATTGTTTTTATTGTTTGAATTGCATTTGAATTCAAATTCTCCAACTCAAATTCAAAAGCATTCAAATGTCTTTCTTATTTTATGTGGCAGAACCAACCTGAATTATACCGGCTCAAGTATGTGAGTCCATTCCTGAGGGCTCCAACGTGCTTCAAACGGTATAATCCCTTGGCCTGTCAGGTAACGTCCCGATAAACCACCGAATACAGGATCAATAAAGTTACCTCACACGAAGGTGAGTCCAGAGATACAGTCACCATCATATTTTACATCATAGAGAATTATGTTACAAGAGTTTCTAATAGTAGTATGAAGTTTCAAGTTTAGAGAAAACATTACAAACTGTTAAAGTTATGGTTTTGGCAGTGGAAAATATACGCGATGATTTACAATACGTCGTCAAGACGGATGTCATGCTAAGCCCGGACACGACATCACTTGATATCACCAATGTTGGCCGGGGACGGATCCCATTTTAAGGGCCAACCTTCTGGAAGAGCACAGGGCCAAAATAGGGGAAGAGTAGGGTCTTCAAAGGCATTACCTGAAAAACATATAACTAGCAAGGCTAAGTATACTAATACTCAGCAAGGCTTACCCGGGTTTGGGTATACTTTAGCCCGTAACTAGACTCATGAAGGCATTTCAAGGGTTCTGGGTTTATTTTCAGCTGAAAAGCAACAAAGAGTATAATCTAATTTCGAGTTTTAGCTTTCAAATTCTAGCTTGATTAGCCATTCTAGGTAAGCACCTATACTAAACAAGCAAGATAGAGATTATCATCCATCAAAATTATTCCATCAACAATTACACTTTTTACTCGACGTGGCAGAAGGGATAAGCAATCTCAATCATCGTGAGAAGCGGACGATTCCTGAATAGAATTCAACCTTGCAAGGTAAACCTAACACACACGCTTGGAACACCAACAGGTCATTCCGAAGCAACCGTTTGCCTTTCATTCCGGGTCGTGGAACAGGCCACCACAAGCGACTTGCAGGACCGTACGCACACCAATTGTGCAGGACATATGTCTGTAGCGCGACTACAAAACCCGTATTCCTGTCTGCCACGCAGAACGTACTCCCACAGGTCGGTGCGTGAGAAAAACCAAATTAATCGAGTGGTGGAAGGTATGTCCACTTGCCGGGCCGATCGGTTACTAGGCTTACCGCTTTACCATATTTTGCGGTATGTGGCTAGTACTTTCAAACGCTTAGCCACCACTACCACACATTTCAACCTTAATCACTTTTAACGAAACAGACAGAGTAAACCTTTAGGTCATGATACAGCACATGACCCTGTCCATCATCCTTATAGTGGTTGCAGAATTGTAAACAAGCAACTCCTATATCACGCGAGTGACAGGAAATCACTCGACTTTTATCGGTCCTATTTAGCAGAGCATCTATGCGATAAGGACTCGGGTACAATACATTGGATTTCTAAGATTTTTATGCAACTAGGGTTTCATTTCAACTCCTAGACGTAATGCAAGATTTATAATATATAAGTGAAATGGTAATAAATTGAAATACTGGGATATGCATCGAGGCTTACCTTTACTGGTGGGGCTGAAGTCAGGGATGTTAGTATTATCATCTTCCGAACTTTGGTTCGGGGCTTCTGATAATCCCTTGGTGACGTTGACTTGGTCTTCAGAAATATCCTCCGCAGACTTCTGGGAGATCTTGTAGGTATCATTTGCGGAAGTAGTCGTATCTACATGTAATGCAACATTACATTCAAGTGTGCACATAAAACTATCTTACTTCACAATAAAGTTGCATTCCAACATTCACTTAACATATTACTCATATAACAATCAAAAGATCTGCAACTAAACTTAGACAGCGCTTTAGAGGGACAACTAATTAGAATTGGCTACTTGTTGAAGATTACAACAGAGCCAATTGGAACAACAGGGGTTTAGTCGATAGAATTGGCAAAGGAGGGAACCATCTACACAGCATTAGGAAATCTGCTGATTTCTATTCGGAAGAGAATCAGCATGAGTAGTTTCTGGATATGAGCATAAGAGATTAATCGGTTTGGTTTCACCAAAGGTTAAAACGGCTGATAGAGATAGGAATATTAAAGGTACAGTGCTTCAAGGATAGAAAAAGGAAGGATCTTGCCGATTGGATTATCAGCATATTTTTGCCTAACTGATGGTTGGTGTATCGGCTTCCTAGTGGATCGATGAAAGCATCAATTACTTTAGCAGAGGGATGATCCCTAAAGCAGCTGTGTCTTAACTGAGATGTGGCTAAGTGTTATCCTAGGTAACTAGGTATGGTCGTATCGGCTTGATTACGTCAGCACAACAATTGAGTGACGTACAGTAGATTGGAGTGTGGTTGAGGATATATGACCAATAGATATATAGCCGATTTCCTAACTGATAAATCGACTGATAGAAGTGTGGGGATAAAGATGGGAAAACTAAGGATTGATCTACCATGTTCGATTGATATAGAAGACAACTAGAATCGGCTTGGATCAGCCGATAGCAGAAACCCTAAGATCGTGTGTGCATCTCCGATGCATCGACTATGTGTAGCCGATGTAGGACAGAATAAAGGAATTATATCGGCAGTAGCCGACATAAGCAAGATAACAACCGTATCAGCTAACCAGCCGATGGTAGAAGCATATTAAAAGAAATGTATCGGCTGACAGCTGTTACACAGAAACATCATAGATTCAAGGAAACGGATGTTTAACGGCTGAGCTGATAGCCATTGCTGAAGCATAGCTGCAGAGATGTATAGGCTAAGCAGCAGATACACACAAACTAACAAGGATCCCTATACGAAAAGGACCTTAAGGAAACGGCATTCAAAACAAGGACAAAGTCTTGATGGCAGGGTGTCAAACCCGATTTATAAGAACATAAATCGAGCAATCATATATGCGCCAGGATCAAGTCACGCATATATACAACAGATTATCAAGATATCACAACACATGGGAGGGACCGGCGGTGAGCAAAACAGAGGAGGTCGCGAGGGGGGAAGAAACACCTGACCGGTGGGACCGGTCTGGCAGCGGGAGGAAGGAGGGAGAGCGGCCGTGGGCGGCTGCTCGGGTGAGGAGGAAGCTGGCTCGGGCTGGGCCGGAGAGACGCTGCGGCCCAGGGGAGAAGAGAGAAGAGAGGTGCGGGCTGAGGGGAGAAAGGGAGCTGGGCCGCTATGGCCCATGCGGGCTGAGGAGAGGAAGGGCCCGAGAGGGAAAGAGGGGAGAGCAGCGCTGGGCCGGGCCAAGGAAGAGAGAGCAGGCCGGCTGCTGGACTTCTTTCCTTTCCCCTTCTTTTCTTCTTTTCTTTTCTTCTCTTAAACCATTCAAACAAACTATGTGAATTCAAATAAATTTGAATTCAAACTCAACACAATTAAAACCATGTAGCAGCATGAATGCACAAGGAAGTTGACTTATAATAAATTTTAATTACTTGCGTTATAAAATTACTTTAAATGCGAGTAGAACGCCTTTACGGCGAAGCGCCGCCGCGCGCGCTTGGGGTCTGCCGCCGCACCGGAGTTAGACGCCGTACTGTACCCGAGCGAGCCTCTAGGTAGATTAGGCATGCCGGTTAGCTTCCTTCCCGACCAAGCCCCATCCAGAAACGAGGTCGGACGGCCGATTTTGGCCAGAGCCGGCAAAGCGCCGCCGCGGGGAGTTCATCGAAGAGAGAAGAGAGGCGCGGGCTGAGGGGAGAAAGGGAGTTGGGCCGCTGTGGCCCATGCGGGCTGAGGAGAGGAAGGGCCCGAGAGGGAAAGAGGGGAGAGCAGCGCTGGGCCGGGCCAAGGAAGAGAGAGCAGGCCGGCTGCTGGACTTCTTTCCTTTCCCCTTCTTTTCTTCTTTTCTTTTCTTCTCTTAAACCATTCAAACAAACTATGTGAATTCAAATAAATTTGAATTCAAACTCAACACAATTAAAACCATGCAGCAGCATGAATGCACAAGGAAGTTGACTTATAATAAATTTTAATTACTTGCGTTATAAAATTACTTTAAATGCGAGATGAATTAAGGAAAAATTCTGGAAATTTTATTTGAGCTCCAACTAAATTCATTAAAATTTAAAGAAATTACCTCAGGGTGTTACACAGGGATATGAGCACTCGTGTGATAGGAGTAACTAAAGATCACACATCTCCACTTGAGACGTACATCCTATGATTTACCTTTCAGCTACAACACATGCATATCACATAAGGTACGAACAAAGCATTCATTTCCTAATATTTAACCTAGACCACACATCAAGGACTTTCAACTCAAAATCACAACATACAACTTGTAGACTTTGACCTAAGGACTCAAACAAAACTGATTTTGTATTTTTATGAACTTCTTACGAATTCCTATGAAATGTAGAAGTTCACTGATTTGAAATAAAGAAAGCTCTGGAAGTTTTACAGAGAATACCCTAAAACTTTCTAAATCGAAGCAATTAAGTCCCTGGTTTTGAAAAACAGAGAACAGGAAGATAACGATGATATTCCGGCAAAGGAGTCGCCGGCATTAGGAAGATTCTGTAGATCAGGGCAAACCTTGGAGTAGCCTTGGTTTTGGAGAAGAACAAGCGGAAAGTGAATTCCCGCGGTGAACAGGGTTGGCGATGAAAAGAGCTCGATGAGAGGGTTCACGAGCTTTCTTGAGATGTTGTGGTTTTGCTCGGACGATCGACGAGAGATAGGGGCTGCTGGATGTCGTGGACCCCTGGGACGAGATGATAGAGCCGGATTGGTTCGCTATGCCAACTCCTCCGCGAACCTCAAGGTTCTCCTGTTCACGGGCTTAGCCTCCTCTGATCACGCGCGTGTGCTGCAGAAACACGGTCGGCACACCCGTGTAGCCTTCTGCAGGATCGCCGCGCTCGGTCGCATTTCCTGCGCACTGCCCCTGTACTGCTCTTACACCACTGGCTCTTAACCTGCTCGCGCGTGGTCTATTGCCTTGCACACGCACACACCTGCGGAATCGAGCCGAGCCGGCCACTGGTAGAACACTCTCTCACTCGCATCCGCGGACGCGCTAGTCCAAATCCGTCCGGACCTCCGCCTTCGTTTCGCCGCGTCACACTCGCCCCCTCTGCCTCCGCGAGGACCGAGGTCTGCTCGCACGTGGCCACCTCCAAATCCTTCACGAGCATTTCGCAGTGCCGTCTGATCTCGTCTGCTGCTTTCTCCTCAATGGCCTCCGACGTTCTCCACGCGTGGCTCTACTACTCCCGTGCAAATCCATTTGCAGCCGCTGCACTGCAGCTCCTCCCGCACCACGCGTGTTCTCCCTGCACGCCGTTGCCCTGCACGTCGTCGCAACATCCGCCCGACGGCGTCCTACACCCTTGACGCCTCGTCCAGCAGCAGAACCCTCGCGTTCTTCAGTACCGCGCGCGCCAGCATTTCGCGAACACCTTAGCTATATCCTCGATACGGCCACCGCGTTCCCGCATCTCGTGCAGAAGCTTTCCACCACAACTCCTCCTGCTGCTGGACTCGCGCTCGCCCCGGCCTCGCCGCATCGCTCCCGCGCACGCTCGAACTGCGTGCGTTCTTGGCCCGCGTCATGTCTTGCTTACACCGCCCGTCTTCTGCTCACATGCTGCCGCACGATGCCACACCACGGCCGCAGCTCCACCTGCGCCTGCGCCGCGTGCCTGCACTGCCAGCCGTTCTCGCGTCCATGCTTCCTGCGCTGCCACCAGCCATGCCTGCCAGCGTTACTGCTCCACCTGTGCACCTGCGCCGCGCCTCCTCCCGCGCTCGCTCGCCTGTGCGCCACCGCTGCGAGCTCCTGCACTGCCAGCCGTGCCGCCCTGCGCTAGCGCCTGCTCGTGTCCACGCGCCCGCGCCCGCGCGCTCCCGTTCCAGCGTGCTCCTGCGCTGCCCGCATCACCAACCGCGCTGCCGCCTGGAACTGGTCCGCCTGCCGCCGCAGCTGCGCGCCACCGCCGCCCTGCACCCGCTCGCCCTCGCACCTGCTCACGCCGCCAGCCGCGCCGCTGCCTGGAGCTGCTAGCCGCTCGGGGCCGCCAGCACGGCGCCTGCTCCCGCTCCTGCGCTGCGCCGCGCACCTGCCTCAGTGCCGCGCCCACACCCCGCTCCAGCGCACGCTAGCGCCGTGAGCCGCCCGAGCGCCTGCCGTGCGCCGCGCTCCGCGCCAGCCGCCTGCGCCGAGCCGCAGCCGCCTGCCGCGCCAGCGCTCGCGGCGCTTGCGCCCTCGCTAGCCCCTACCGCGCTGCCGCCCGAGCGCTCCTGCGGCCGCCGCTCGGGGCCCACGCCGGGCCTTCCCCATGCCTGTGCGCCGCGCCTGGAGCTGAGCAGAGGGAGAAAGGAAGGGAAAGAGCATTTTGGATGGAGCTGCCGCCTGTGGGGAAAGAAAAGGGGCACAGCAGATAAAGAAGAACAGAGGAGAAGGAGAAATGGAGTTCTCCCAAGGACTTATGCGCAATTTCAGAAAACTGCAAGGGCCTGTCTGTAAAACATAAATTTCACATCAATCTAAAACCCTAATGAAGAAATGACCAAAACGAAAGGTTGAGAGTTTTTCAATCTCTACAACATTGCTTTAGGGCTCAAGTTCAAAAACTCAAAACTTATATCTTTACACGTGAAATTTTGAGCAAAGGTTGGATTTGAATTACTTTTGTCCTAAAGAGCATAACTTTATAAAATTTAGGACCTAAATGCAAGCATTTATGACACGTCATGATGACGGGATAGACTCGTCATAATGATTGGATAGATATGTCATAATGACTTGCACCTTTTACACTTTAGTCCTGGGTAACTTTGAGAATTACTTTTGTAAATCAAATACTTGCATAAAAGGACTTGTACTTTTATAAAATTACATAAATACCCTTATTTTCTCAACTTTACCCAAATTTTTATACAATTCAACACATGCCTTTCAAATGAAACTTTTGGATAAATATATATTTTTTTACAAGAGATAAAATAAGAAAAACATGTTTACAAAACCACCTTTCACTTATTTTGAAATTACCCTTATCCAAATATATTTTGCAAAAACAACCCTAGGTTTTTCAATAATTACAAAAATACCCCTTTTACTTGTACTTTAAATTTTCAAAAACTTCACATAAACATACACAAGCTTTACACTAACAAAATATATGTCTAGCATTACAAGTACAGGAACTGTGACATTTTATTTCCCTCCCTCTTCTTATTTTGGGCCCAGCCCAGCTGGCCCACTCTCTCTCTCTCTCTCTCCCTTCCTCTCTTTCCCCCTTTGCATTCCGGCCCAGCCAGCGGCCTCTTTCCCTCCCTCCACCGCGCGGCCTGCTTACCTCCTCCCCTTCTCTTTTTTCCCCCGCGCGCGGCCCACACGCCCCGGCCTAGTCTGCTCGCGCCTCCTTCTCCCTTCCCCCTTTCTCTCGCTGGCGGGTGGCCCCCACCCGTCGGGGTCATCCCCGACCTCGAGCCAGCCTCGGGCTCGAGGCCGGGTCAGATGCGGCGCCCCTCCCGGCCGCTCTCCGCCTCGGGCTCGCATGCCCAGGTGCCGCAGCCGCCACCTCCGCCGCAAACCCTAGCCCGAAGCGCTCCGCCGCCGTCGCAGCTTCGGGCTGTCGCCGCGCCGCCGCTCCGCTGCCGCTCGCCGTTGAACGACCACCCCCGGAGCACCACGTGGTGGTGAGGACCCTCACCGGCTGAGGCGTCCCCTCATCCGAGGTGACTTAAATGTGATATAAAAATCAGTCCCAGGAGGCTGATACACATTTATTACATCAGATGGTACATTACCGTACAAACCTCCGAGGAGGCGGGCACTCGATACAAACCAATCATCCCAATCATCCCAAAACATCTGTTGAAGTGACCATGCCGTAACGCGTCCAATATCGTGGACACGGCTATTCGAATAGATTTTACACTCTGCAGAGGTGATACACTTTACCCACAAGTAGGGTACCGCACTACGAACACCTTAATGTCGCGGCGGATCCTAACAAAGCCATTACCCACCTTAGCTTAATCTAACTAGCCAACACGGAGGCTACCATGGGGTTAATGACCTATCAACAAGGTCATAACCGGGACATAACTCACACAGATCGTATTCCTTCTCCATGGTCTCCCGTTGCTCACCCGCTCTCTTTTTGGCTAGTAGAACAACTAGTGGGGTTTATGCTAAGCCGTTGCCCACACAACGGTCGAGTGGTTGTACGATTAATGGGTTAGGCAAGATGACACCTCAGTTCATCCTTATATTGAGCAGACGGACATCTCCCGTCCATGCTCAACCACAAAGGTACAAGCACACTAGTGGCATTTCACACAGAAAACGCCGTCCATCTCGTCAGATTATGTCTTTCTTTTATTTTCTCAAAACCCCCTTTTATCTTTTTAAAACCCTTGTACCCTTATTTTTGGTAAAGCGCTTGTGGTCATGGTTTAAAATATAATCAAGGGGATGACAGGTAATAAGCATCTCTAGCGGTAGGTAACGTCTAGCGAAGCAAATCCTAGGTCATCAAGGAGTGGTCATATCAGTCAAGGGGTGGCTATCCAACCATGTCTTGCAATAAAACGATGCATTTTATAAAACAGGCTAATAGGTTGTATTTATAAAACTGGGATAAATATGCATCAAAGGGTGGGATTGTGTAACACCCTAAGGTAATTCCTTAAATTTTAATAAATTTATTTGGGCTTAAATAAATTTTCCAGGGTTTTCCCTAATTTATCTCGCATTTAAAGTAATTTTATAACACGAGAAAATAAAATTTATCATAGGATTAAAGTGTTTGTGCATTCATGCCGCAGCATTGTTTTATTTGTGTTGAGTTTATAGGTTTGAATTCAAATTATATTTTGAATTCAATTGGATTTGTTTGAATACTTAGAGTATAGAAAAGGAAAAGAAAAGAAGAAGTAAAGGAAATAGAGCCCAACCCAGCCGGCCCAAACCCCTCTCCTCTCCCTCACCCGCGGCCCAGCTTCCCCTCTCCCTCTCTCCCTCACGGGCTCTCTCTTCCCCTGGCCCATTTCCTCTCTCGGGCCCTCTCTGTGGCAGAACCAACCTGAATTATACCGGCTCAAGTACGCGAGTCCACTCCAGAGGGCTCCAACGTGCTTCAAACGGTATAATCCCTTGGCCTGTCGGGTAACGTCCCGATAAACCACCGATACACAGGATCAAATAAGGTTACCTCACACGAAGGTGAGTCCAGAGATACAATCACCATCACATTTTACATCACAGAGGAAATTACGTTATAAGGGTTTCCAAAAGAGGTATGAAGATATAATTTCAGAGAAAAGATTACAAGCTGTTAAAACTATGGTTTTTAGCAGCGGAAAACATATGCGACGATTTCAACTCGTCGTTAAGACGGATGTCATGCTAAGCCCGAGCACGACATCGCTCGATATCACCGGTGCTGGCCGGGGACAGATCCCATTCCACGGACCAACCTTCTGAAAGAACATAGGGCCAGGGCAAGGGAAGAGTAGGGTCTTCCAGACATTACCTGCAAGACATATAACTAGCAAGGCTGAGTATACTAATACTCAGCAAGGCTTACCCGGAATTGGGTATACTTAGCCCATAACTAGACTTATGTAGGCTTATAATGGTTCTGGGTTTAATTTCAGCTGAAAAGCAACTAAGAATAGATCCTTATTTTCAACTTTTAGCTTTCAAGTTCTATGTGATTATCCATTCTAGATAAGCACTTATAACTAAGCAAGCAAGGTAAAGTTCTTTATCTCAACCATCAGTATTACTCATCATATAGTTACTCTTGTTACTCTGTGTGATAAAGGGATTAAGCAGTCTCAATCTTCGTGAGAGGCGGACGATTCTGAATCGAATTTAACCTTGCAAGGTAAATCTAACTCACACGCTTGGAACATCCAACGACAGTCCCAAAGCAACCGTTTGCCTTTCATTCCGACTCGTGGATCAGAGCCACCACAAGCGACTGCAGGAACATACGCACACCCAATGTGTGCAGGACATACGTCTGTAGCGCGACTACAAAACCCGTATTCCTGGTTGCCCTTGCAACACGTATTTCCTCAGTCGAACATGAGTAACCAGAAGAAGCAAGACGAGTGGTGGGAGGTATGTCCACTCCTCGGGCCGATTGGCTACTAGGCTTACCGCTTACCATATTTCGCGGCATGTGGTTAGTACTTTCAAATGCTTAACCACCGCTAACACACCCCGCGGCCTTATCCAATTCAACAACACAGACGGGGTATCACCTCAACCATGATACCTCACAAAACTCCCGTCCGGCATCCTTATAGTGAAAACAGGAATATAAACATTACAACTCCTATATCGCGCGAGTGACAGGAAATCACCCGACTTCTACCGGCCCTATTAGCATAGCAGCTAGTCGGACTCAAGTACTAGTATCCATCACATTGGTTCCTAGGAGAATGCAACTAGGGTTTCAAGCAATTCCTAAGAACTTAATGCATAGAATACGTAAATAGATATAGGTTGCAGTGTAATAAAAATAGTAGGTTATGTCCGGGGCTTGCCTTTACTGGTGGGGCTGGGGTTAGTCAAGTTAATAACGTCCGAACTTTGGTTCGGGCCTTCCGAGAGTTCCTTGACGAAGTTCTTGAGGTCTTCAGAACAACCTTCTTCTGGTTCCGGGATCTGTAGGAATTTCCACGGCTTGATCCACGATCAGCTTGTAAACACCATCGGCAAAAGCAGTTGAATCTATATGATATGCAAGAATATAAAATTAAAGAATGTATAGTCTTCTTATTTTATTTTACGATAAACTACAATCCAGAAGGTTAACACTCGAGAACTCACGATACAAGAGGGAAACCTAAGCCTTGAATCCTAAACATTCAACTCATGACTCACATGACTATAGCATTGATTTAATTGAAAACAAGAATTAAGATACTCAATTTAAATTAAATTCAAATTTGAATGTGAAGCTTGGACAATTAAGGTTATAAAGTTTTGAAAATTTAAACACAGATCAATCGCATACTTAACAGATTCTAACTAAAAGATCTAATTAAATAAGCTTTACCGAATAAACTAGATTTAGCTAATTCTACTATAAAATAAATTGAATTGATCAACTTAAAAGAATTTAAATTACAAAACAAACTTAGGTTTGAAAATTCCATATCAATTCATGCTTAATCCATAGGGATTGTATACCAAAAATCAAGATCAACACAGTTACCATGCAGGAGATATGAATATTACACTTTCTTATCTTAGATTTAACAAAGATTCAAAACTATTTGGTTTCATATCAAACTTATTTAATATAGGTTGTAGGGTTCAAAATTTAGTTTCAAACAAAACTGGTTTTGTAATTTTTGGAATTTCCTACAATTTTCTATTGAATTTACAAATCAGAAATACCATTCACATGAAATAACAAGCATCCCTTTACTTCTATTTTAAACACGGAACAAACCATATACTTTCATAACATGGTTATAAAACAAAAGTGATAGAGTTTGAAATGAGGATTCAAGTCCAACTGGTTTCACATTTTTTTGAATTTTCTACTATTTTCTATTGATTTTACAAGTCAGCAGCATCACTTCACATAAAATAACAAGCACCTTTACACACAGGTCCTCGAACTGTACTGTTCCTAAGGGTCTAGACTTCGCAGAAAACACCCTGAGCTTGCTCTAATTGTTGCACAAGGTCCTCAAGGCGAGCTTGAACAGAGGAGGCGCTTGGGGAGTTCGGTTCCAACGGGAGGGGACTATGCCGGCGGTCGGGGAGGTCGAGCAGCACCCTGGGGACTCCTTTTGGCGATCAGGAAGCGAGGAGAAGGGCCACAGGGAGACATCGACGTTGGGGAAAAAAAAGAACTTACAGGTGCTGCTGTTCTGGTCGATTGGGCAGGAGGCGACGGTGCAGCTCTGTCCTGGGGAAGGGCAGGGGCGGCGCAAGGATCCAGAGGCGAGGGTTGGGGCGGCCTGGAACAGAGGGGCGGCGCACAGCAGGGAGGAGGAAGAAAATGGCAGGCGCAGTGCGAATGAAGGTGCACGGGAAAAGAAAGGAGGCAGGAACCGTGCAGGAGGACTGGGGAAGAAAAGGAATGGCTGTAGCACCAACGACGAGCGGTGACCAGGGGCAGGACGTGGAAGGGGAGGTGCACGGGAAGGAGAGGGCCGCGGCAACGATGGACAGGAGGCGCGCTGGAGGGAGGTGGCGTGGGAAGGCCGGCCACGTAACAGCTCGGGCGGCAACGGCAGACACGTAGGGGCGCGAGGAACGGCCACGGGGACGGGCTAGGGCAAGGAGCAGGCCTAGGGCGGCGCCTAGGAGAGAGGGGGGGAAGGGGGGCTGCACTGCTGGCTTGAATTTGAAGAAATTGCGGCGCCGGAACAGTGAAAACAGGGGAGCAGAGAAGATTAACCAGAGGAAGAAGAAAGGTTGGGGATGACTGGACCAAAATGTAATTTTCCCAAAATTTCAGGGACCTATCTGTAAACCAGCGATAACTTTTAAACTAGGGCTCAAAAGGAAAAGTGTTCAAAATGAAAGTTGTAAAAATTTTCAAGCTCTACAACTTTGTTTTAGGGTTTGAATTCAAAAACTCGAAGTATGCAACTTTATTTTGAAACTTGGAACAAACTTTAAGTTTTATAAAGATTTGTCCTTGTTACATATTTTACACACAACTTGGGCCTAGGTGCAAGTTTTCAGAACTACCATGATTACTTGCATTCTTATAATTTGGCCCCTAGTAACTTTTGAAAATTACTTTTGTAATTCATGCATTTTGCTCAAAAGGACTCATGTTTTTATAAAATTACACATAGGGTCTTATTGCTACAAATACATCCAACCTTATACAAATCAACACATGCATTACATTTCATACATATTATGGTACAATTTGACACCTAGGGTGTCACAGCCCTCCCCCCTAAAAAGAATCTCATCCCGAGATTCCAAAGGCAGAAGGAATCAGACGATTAGGTTTGGGGATTGACTTGAAGGAAGTTTGGGAAATTTTGTTGGAGATAAGATTCTGTTTCCCAGGTTGCTTCTTCTTCGGTGTGGTGATCCCATAGAATCTTGTACATTTTAACTGTCTTTCTTCTGGTGGCTCTTTCCCTGGTATCCAAAATTTGAATAGGTTGCTCGGTGTAAGACAGATCAGGCTCAATCTCAATGGCGGTGCTTTCAATGATCTCTGTAGGTACTTTAATACACTTCTTGAGTTGAGAGACATAGAAAACATCGTGAATGGCAGCCAATTGAGATGGAAGGCGGATTTTATAAGCCACTGGGCCACAGACTTTAAGAATTTCAAAGGGTCCAACATACCGTGGTGCTAATTTCCCTTTTATGCCGAAACGCTGGACGCCTTTGGTAGGAGATACTCGGAGATAGACAAAATCTCCTACTTGGAACTGCAAAGGTTTCCTTCTTTTATCTGCATAGCTTTTCTGTCTAGACTGAGCTATTTTGAGATTGGCTTGAATAACCTTGACCTTATCTTCGGCTTCTACAACCAGATCGGGTCCGAAGATGTGGCGTTCACCGGTCTGAGACCAATTCAAAGGAGTTCGACATCTGCGACCGTATAACGCTTCAAAAGGAGCCATCTGAAGGCTAGATTGATAACTGTTGTTATAAGAGAATTCAGCCAAAGCAAGACATTTGTCCCAGCTTGTACCATAGTGGATAACACAAGCTCGGAGCATATCTTCAAGAATTTGGTTGACTCGCTCAGTCTGTCCATCAGTCTGGGGATGATATGCAGAGCTTCGAATTAATTTAGTTCCAAGAGCTGACTGCAACTGTTCCCAGAAGCGCGCAATGAATTGGGGCCCTCGATCAGAAATAATGGTCTTAGGGATGCCATGCAACCGGACAATTTGATCTAGATAGACTTCGGCATACTTCTTAGTGGTGTAGATAGTACGCACGGGAAGAAAATGAGCGGTTTTAGTAAGTCTATCAATAATTACCCATATAGAATCATGCTTTTGAGATGTATTGGGAAGACCAATAATGAAATCCATACTGATGTCTTCCCATTTCCATGACGGAATGGGTAATGACTGAAGTGTACCAGATGCTTTGAGATGATTAGCTTTGACTCTCTGGCATGTATCACACTCGGATACATATTTAGCAATTTCTCTTTTCATTCTGGTCCACCAAAAATTCTGTCGTAGATCTTGATACATTTTGGTACTACCAGGATGAATAGAGAACTTGGATAGATGTGCCTCATCAAGGATTTGCTTGCGAAGCTGATGATCTTTAGGTACAACAATACGATTGTTGAACCATAGAACTCCTTGATGATCGGTGTGAAAACACTTATATTTAACTTCTCCCTGAGATAACTTGGATTTGATAATTTTGATACCCTCATTATGTAGTTGAAACTTGATAATTTTATCTCGAAGGGTATTCTCGATGGATAAATGATTCAGACTACCTTGAGGAATGATTTCTAAGTTGAGTTTCCTCATCTGATTGCAGAGAGTGTCACTGATGGTTGCTATAGACAAACAGTGACAACGTGCCTTGCGGCTAAGGGCATCTGCAACCACATTGGCCTTGCCAGGATGGTAATGTACCTCAAGATCGTAGTCTTTGATCAGTTCTAACCAACGCCTTTGCCTCATATTCAGGTCAGCTTGGGTGAAGATATACTTGAGGCTCTTATGGTCAGTGTAGATGTTACACTTAGCACCCATAAGATGATGTCTCCAGATCTTGAGAGCATGAATAACCGCTGCTAATTCAAGATCATGAGTTGGATAATTTTGCTCATGACTCCGAAGTGCTCGGGATGCATAAGCGATGACCCGGTCGTTTTGCATAAGAACACAACCAAGGCCAGTTCCAAAGGCATCACAATAGACATCAAAAGGCTGAGTGTTATCCGGCTGAGCTAACACTGGGGCAGTTGTCAAAAGTCTTCTCAAAGTGTGGAATGCTTCATCACACTTATCATCCCAGCGGAACTTAACTTCTTTCTTAAGTAGCTCAGTCATAGGTTTAGCTATCTTAGAGAAGTCTGGAATGAATCGGCGATAATATCCCGCCAATCCAAGGAAACTTCGAATTTGATGGACTGAAGTTGGAGGCTTCCAATCCATAACTTCTTGGACTTTGGTTGGGTCAACCGATATGCCTTTACTGGAGATAGTGTGTCCCAAAAATTTCACACTATCTAGCCAAAATTCACATTTTGAGAATTTGGCATAAAGGCGATGATCACGTAGTCGTTGAAGCACGACACGTAAATGATTGACATGGTCTTCTTTAGTCTTGGAGTATATCAGAATATCATCGATGAAGACCACGATGAATTTGTCAAGTTCCGGCATAAATACTGAATTCATAAGATACATGAAATATGCCGGTGCATTGGTAAGACCAAATGACATAACCAGATATTCATATAGTCCATATCTGGTTGAGAAGGCCGTTTTTGGAATGTCACAAGGCCTAATCTTGATCTGATGATAACCAGAGCGTAAGTCAATTTTTGAGAAGACCTTAGCTCCAGCTAACTGATCAAACAATATGTCAATGCGGGGAAGGGGGTACTTATTCTTAATGGTGACTGCATTGAGGAGACGATAATCAACACATAGCCTTAGGCTATTGTCTTTCTTCTTTACAAAGAGAGCAGGACAACCCCAAGGTGACGCACTTGGGCGTATAAACCTTTATCAAGAAGATCTTGAAGTTGAATTTTAAGCTCGGCCAATTCGTTTGGGGGCATACGATATGGCCTCTTTGAAATAGGAGCGGTGCCCGGTTGAAGTTCAACAATGAACTCAATGTCTCTGTCCGGTGGCATTCCAGGCAAATCATCTGGAAAGACATCGGGGTACTCACAGACCACTGGAATATCTTTTACTTTAAGGTCTGTGATAGCATAAGCGCAAGAATTTAGATATTCTTGCTGAGGCAGATAGAGGGTAGTGGCTCCGTGATATGGTGAATCAATTTCAATGACTCGGGAAGAAATATCCAGCAATACTCGATGTTCTGTCATCCAATTTGTCCCGAGTATAATGTCAATACCCTCTAAATCTAGCAAGACCAAATCAGTTTTGATTACTTTACTGCCTAACTGAATTGGTACGCTTCTAATCATTTGATTAGAAGTAATCTTCCCTCCAGGAGTAGAAATCATATATGATCCTTGGGTAGGACAAGGATCAAGTCTTATTCGGGTACTGCAGTTGTTACCGATGAAACTATGAGTTGCTCCTGAATCAAATAATGTAACAACTGATTTGTGGAATATCGAGAATGTACCCGACATGATAGGAGCTCCATCCGGAAGTTCTGCAAGGGTAGTGAAGTTAATTTGCCCTTGCCGAACTCGCATCATCGGCCTCTTACCCTTATTCTGGTTATCCTGACTGGAGCTTTGCCCTTGATTAGATTTCTTAGGTTGCGGACAATCTCTGATAAAGTGATCCGCACTTCCGCACTTTAAACAGCAATGAGTGTTGCTTTTCTGTCGAGCTTGTTGAACATTTGGTCGTGGGCCAATTTGTTGTGGTTGTTGTAGAGGTACAGGAGGTTGATACTCTTCTTGTCATTGAAGCGGCCTAAGAACTAGTCGGCCGATCGGAACATTTCGTGGTGGTGCTTCAGGCAATATGTTCTGATCAAACTGATACCACGAGGGTTGAACGCTCGTGGATCCAATGGAGACCTTACGCTTCTTTTCGGCACGGTGTGCCGTAATGCAATCCTCCTGAGTCAGTGCCATGTTGACCAACTCACTGAAAGTATTTGCCTTGACAAGATTCAGATGTTCTTTGAGCTTAGTATTCAAACCTCGACGAAAACGATCTTGCCTCTTGGCATCATTATCAGCATGATAGCCCGCATACTGACACAGGTGATTAAAAGCCTGTGCATACTGCAGTACAGTGCGGGTGCCTTGAGTAAGTGCCAAGAATTCATTCAGTTTCCGTTCCACCAGCCCTTCAGGTATATGATATGCCCTGAAGGCATTACGGAATTCTTCCCAGGAGATAACATGACCATCAATTTGCATAGCACAAAAAGTATCCCACCAAATACGGGCAGCTCCATGCAATTGTTGGGCAGCAAACCGAGCCTTGTTGGAATCCGCACATGGAATCGTAAGAAGAGCAAACTTAGATTCAATGGTGCGGAGCCAAACATCAGCATCCAAGGGCTCCTCCGCTTTGCTGAACAGCGGGGGCTGAGTACTGAGGAAATCTTGATAGGTTGCTGCCAGAGGTTCGTCACGACCTTGTGACTGCTGGTTTTGTTGCTTCTGTTGTGCCTGAACCAACAGATTGAGAAGTTCAGTTTGCCGAGCCATAGCCTCGGCTAGATGTGAAAGTGATGGGGATGGTGGTTGGGAATTGCTGGATTGATCTGCCCGGAAACCTTCCGGGGTTCCACGTGTGGCACCAACCATCTGAAACAAGAATTCAGATGATAGAATTTAGTTACCCTGCTGAGGACTTACAAGGTAAATAGGACGAGATAACTGATTTGGATATGGCAAGGGCTGGAAAGCAGAAAGATACCTAAGAGACTTTATCAACACTACTACAAGAATCCCACTAACCACACCAAAGATCAACATTCTACCACACATCCTTGAAAGAACCCAAACACACATTATATGATGATGAATTATGCATGCACGTTCTACTCGTCCTCACAAACCAAAAACAACTGCCGAATATCTTCGGACTTACGTGGTTAGTTTCGGTGGCATAATACATACGTCTCTCACTATTAACTAGTCGATAAACCCTATCCGTCCTAGTTTCGCATTCGTGGTTAGTGTACCTGCAGAAAACCACAATATATATCCAATGAACCTTTCATGCCAGCATGTCATGAAAGCGTTCCCATTCATTACTGTTCACTATAGAAACAGCATCTGTACAATTACCGCTGTACAGACAACGTTAGCATACGTTATCGAGATAACGTATTCACGGGGGTACCGCAAAATGCGGGGATATGAACAGCGATCGCCATATCCTGCGCCGAACCATATACTCCCAATGTAGTCAACCGAGGTTGGTACATTGGCAGCATCTCAAGTAGGCCACTGCTTGAGAAACAGCGTTCGGTTCGCATCACCGACGGGAAGGCCAAGCTCCCTCAGTTGGCTGAGGATCCTTACCTTCTTACCTCACGATCGAAGATGTCGTTACAGAAAGTAAGGTTGGGTTGTGCATGAATTTAAGTTTTGACAGAAAAGTAATGCTGGTAGTTAAGATTATATATATATAGCCACCTCTATTTCCCTTATAAACATTACCCTAGGGCTTTACGTACTAAGCACGATCCTTAACGAATCCAACGTAGTTTTGCCAAACCTTTGGTTGATCAAACTTTTATGCCGAAAACGTTTTTAAGGTAAAATGTATCTCCAGGATAACCTTATAGCTCTGATACCAGCTGTGGCAGAACCAACCTGAATTATACCGGCTCAAGTACGCGAGTCCACTCCAGAGGGCTCCAACGTGCTTCAAACGGTATAATCCCTTGGCCCTGTCGGGTAACGTCCCGATAAACCACCGATACACAGGATCAAATAAGGTTACCTCACACGAAGCCAGAGATACAATCACCATCACATTTTACATCACAGAGGAAATTACGTTATAAGGGTTTCCAAAAGAGGTACGAAGATTTAAATTCAGAGAAAAGATTACAAGCTGTTAAAACTATGGTTTTTAGCAGCGGAAAACATATGCGACGATTTCAACTCGTCGTTAAGATGGATGTCATGCTAAGCCCGAGCACGACATCGCTCGATATCACCGGTGCTGGCCGGGGACGGATCCCATTCCACGGACCAACCTTCTGAAAGAACACAGGGCCAGGGCAAGGGAAGAGTAGGGTCTTCCAGACATTACCTGCAAGACATATAACTAGCAAGGCTGAGTATACTAATACTCAGCAAGGCTTACCCGGAATTGGGTATACTTAGCCCATAACTAGACTTATGTAGGCTTATAATGGTTCTGGGTTTAATTTCAGCTGAAAAGCAACTAAGAATAGATCCTTATTTTCAACTTTTAGCTTTCAAGTTCTATGTGATTATCCATTCTAGATAAGCACTTATAACTAAGCAAGCAAGGTAAAGTTCTTTATCTCAACCATCAGTAGTACTCATCATATAGTTACTCTTGTTACTCTGTGTGATAAAGGGATTAAGCAGTCTCAATCTTCATGAGAGGCGGACGATTCTGAATCGAATTTAACCTTGCAAGGTAAATCTAACTCACACGCTTGGAACATCCAACGACAGTCCCAAAGCAACCGTTTGCCTTTCATTCCGACTCGTGGATCAGAGCCACCACAAGCGACTGCAGGAACATACGCACACCCAATGTGTGCAGGACATACGTCTGTAGCGCGACTACAAAACCCATATTCCTGGTTGCCCTTGCAACACGTATTTCCTCAGTCGAACATGAGTAACCAGAAGAAGCAAGACGAGTGGTGGGAGGTATGTCCACTCCTCGGGCCGATTGGCTACTAGGCTTACCGCTTACCATATTTCGCGGCATGTGGTTAGTACTTTCAAATGCTTAACCACCGCTAACACACCCCGCGGCCTTATCCAATTCAACAACACAGACGGGTATCACCTCAACCATGATACCTCACAAAACTCCCGTCCGGCATCCTTATAGTGAAAACAGGAATATAAACATTACAACTCCCTATATCGCGCGAGTGACAGGAAATCACCCGACTTCTACCGGCCCCTATTAGCATAGCAGCTAGTCGGACTCAAGTACTAGTATCCATCACATTGGTTCCTAGGAGAATGCAACTAGGGTTTCAAGCAATTCCTAAGAACTTAATGCATAGAATACGTAAATAGATATAGGTTGCAGTGTAATAAAAATAGTAGGTTATGTCCGGGGCTTGCCTTTACTGGTGGGGCTGGGGTTAGTCAAGTTAATAACGTCCGAACTTTGGTTCGGGCCTTCCGAGAGTTCCTTGACGAAGTTCTTGAGGTCTTTAGAACAACCTTCTTCTGGTTCCGGGATCTGTAGGAATTTCCACGGCTTGATCCACGATCAGCTTGTAAACACCGTCGGCAAAAGCAGTCGAATCTTTATGATATGCAAGAATATAAAATTAAAGAATGTATAGTCTTCTTATTTTTTTTACGATAAACTACAATCCAGAAGGTTAACACTCGAGAACTCACGATACAAGAGGGAAACCTAAGCCTGAATCCTAAACATTCAACTCATGACTCACATGACTATAGCATTGATTTAATTGAAAACAAGAATTAAAATACTCAATTTAAATTAAATTCAAATTTGAATGTGAAGCTTGGACAATTAAGGTTATAAAGTTTTGAAAATTTAAACACAGATCAATCGCATACTTAACAGATTCTAACTAAAAGATCTAATTAAATAAGCTTTACCGAATAAACTAGATTTAGCTAATTCTACTATAAAATAAATTGAATTGATCAACTTAAAAGAATTAAATTACAAAACAAACTTAGGTTTGAAAATTCCCATATCAATTCATGCTTAATCCATAGGGATTGTATACCAAAAATCAAGATCAACACAGTTACCATGCAGGAGATATGAATATTACACTTTCTTATCTTAGATTTAACAAAGATTCAAAACTATTTTGGTTTCATATCAAACTTATTTAATATAGGTTGTAGGGTTCAAAATTTAGTTTCAAACAAAACTGGTTTTGTAATTTTTGGAATTTCCTACAATTTTCTATTGAATTTACAAATCAGAAATACCATTCACATGAAATAACAAGCATCCCTTTACTTCTATTTTAAACACGGAACAAACCATATACTTTCATAACATGGTTATAAAAAAGTGATAGAGTTTGAAATGAGGATTCAAGTACAACTGGTTTCACATTTTTTTGAATTTTCTACTATTTTCTATGATTTTACAAGTCAGCAGCATCACTTCACATAAAATAACAAGCACCTTACACACACCCTCGAACTGTACTGTTCCTAAGGGTCTAGACTTCGCAGAAACACCCTGAGCTTGCTCTAATTGTTGCACAAGGTCCTCAAGGCGAGCTTGAACAGAGGAGGCGCTTGGGGAGTTCGGTTCCAACGGGAGGGGACTATGCCGCGGCGGGGAGGTCGAGCACACTGGGGACTCCTTTTGGCGATCAGGAAGCGAGGAGAAGGGCCACAGGGAGACATCGACGTTGGGGAAAAAAAAGAACTTACAGGTGCTGCTGTTCTGGTCGATTGGCAGGAGGCGACGGTGCAGCTCTCTGTCCTGGGGAAGGGCAGGGGCGGCGCAAGGATCCAGAGGC